>NC_138292.1:3350000-3460000 GCF_965601325.2 Salmo salar
GTAGTGAGGAGGTCAGTAGGTTGTGATGAGGTAGGGTTAGGGTAGTGAGGAGGTCAGTTGATAGTGATGAGGTAGGGTTAGGGTAGTGAGGAGGTCAGTAGGTTGTGATGAGGTAGGGTTAGGGTAGTGAGGAGGTCAGTTAATAGTGATGAGTTAGGGTTAGGGTAGTGAGGAGGTCAGTAGGTTGTGATGCGGTAGGGTTAGGGTAGTGAGGAGGTCAGTTGGTAGTGATGAGGTAGGGTTAGGGTAGTGAGGAGGTCAGTAGGTTGTGATGAGGTAGGGTTAGGGTAGTGAGGAAGTCAATTGATAGTGATCAGGTAGGGTTAGGGTTAGGGTAGTGAGGAGGTCAGTAGGTTGTGATGAGATAGGGTTAGGGTAGTGAGGAGGTCAGTTGATAGTGATGAGTTAGGGTTAGGGTTAGGGTAGTGAGGAGGTCAGTTAATAGTGATGAGGTAGGGTTAGGGTAGTGAGGAGGTCAGTTGGTTGTGATGAGGTAGGGTTAGGGTAGTGAGGAGGTCAGTTGGTAGTGATGAGGTAGGGTTAGGGTAGTGAGGAGGTCAGTTGGTAGTGATGAGGTAGGGTTAGGGTAGTGAGGAGGTCAGTTGGTAGTGATGAGGTAGGGTTAGGCTCCTCTCTGCTCCACTCACCCCCCCCCCCCCCCCCCCCCCCGTCTGGAACGGCTGCTCCACTCACCCCTGCTCTCTGTCTGGAACGGCTGCTCCACTCACCCCCCCTGCTCTCTGTCTGTAACGGCTGCTCCACTCACCCCCCTGCTCTCTGTCTGGAACGGCTGCTCCACTCACCCCTGCTCTCTGTCTGGAACGGCTGCTCCACTCACCCTGCTCTCTGTCTGGAACGGCTGCTCCACTCACCCCCCTGCTCTCTGTCTGGAACGGCTGCTCCACTCACCCCCCCTGCTCTCTGTCTGGAACGGCTGCTCCACTCACCCCCCCTGCTCTCTGTCTGGAACGACTGCTCCCCTCACACTCACAGGTGTTCAGAGCGCTAACGAGCTCATCTCATTATGTTTTAACAACACAGTAATCATTACTGTGATCTGAATGCTTAATTAATCTGCTGATTCATGGAACCTCCTCATTTGGGCAACCTGTCTTATTTACTCGGATGGTAACAGTACTTTGTAAGTAAAACAGAAGACATTTCTAGCTACCTACACATTTACATTTTAGTCATTTAGCAGACACTCTTATCCAGAGCGACATACAATTAGTGCATTCATCTTACGATAACTACGTGAGACAACACATACTTGTCTGCGTGTTGACAGTACACAGATTGGCTTTATTACATTATAATGGTGAGTACATGCTTATAACAAGTTAACGAAGTATTGTACCTGCAGGCGTTAGGTAAAGATTTTGTTGAAGAATGTGTTAGTTTATAACCTTTTTAAAGATCAGCGTTATTACTTGTGATTTGACACAAACCCACCTGCTGGTCAGCAGTAGATACATTAACATCAACATTAACCCCCATAAACTGGACCTGCTGGTCAGCAGTAGATACATTAACATTAACCCCCAGAAACTGGACCTGCTGGTCAGCAGTAGATATATTAACATCAACATTAACCCCCAGAAACTGGACCTGCTGGTCAGCAGTAGATACATTAACATTAACCCCCAGAAACTGGACCTGCTGGTCAACAGTAGATATATTAACATCAACATTAACCCCCAGATACTGGACCTGCTGGTCAGCAGTAGATACATTAACATTAACCCCCAGAAACTGGACCTGCTGGTCAGCAGTAGATACATTAACATCAACATTAACCCCCAGAAACTGGACCTGCTGGTCAGCAGTAGATACATTAACATTAACCCCCAGAAACTGGACCTGCTGGTCAGCAGTAGATACATTAACATTAACCCCCAGAAACTGGACCTGCTGGTCAACAGTAGATACATTAACATTAACCCCCAGAAACTGGACCTGCTGGTCAACAGTAGATACATTAACATTAACCCCCAGAAACTGGACCTGCTGGTCAGCAGTAGATACATTAACATCAACATTAACCCCCAGAAACTGGACCTGCTGGTCAACAGTAGATATATTAACATCAACATTAACCCCCAGAAACTGGACCTGCTGGTCAGCAGTAGATACATTAACATCAACATTAACCCCCAGAAACTGGACATGCTGGTCAACAGTAGATACATTAACATTAACCCCCATAAACTGGACCTGCTGGTCAGCAGTAGATACATCAACATTAACCCCCAGAAACTGGACCTGCTGGTCAGCAGTAGATACATTAACATCAACATTAACTCCCAGAAACTGGACCTGCTGGTCAGCAGTAGATACATTAACATTAACCCCCAGAAACTGGACCTGCTGGTCAGCAGTAGATACATTAACATCAACATTAACCCCCAGAAACTGGACCTGCTGGTCAGCAGTAGATACATTAACATTAACCCCCAGAAACTGGACCTGCTGGTCAGCAGTAGATATATTAACATCAACATTAACCCCCAGAAACTGGACCTGCTGGTCAGCAGTAGATACATTAACATTAACCCCCAGAAACTGGACCTGCTGGTCAACAGTAGATATATTAACATCAACATTAACCCCCAGATACTGGACCTGCTGGTCAGCAGTAGATACATTAACATTAACCCCCAGAAACTGGACCTGCTGGTCAGCAGTAGATACATTAACATCAACATTAACCCCCAGAAACTGGACCTGCTGGTCAACAGTAGATACATTAACATCAACATTAACCCCCAGAAACTGGACATGCTGGTCAACAGTAGATACATTAACATTAACCCCCATAAACTGGACCTGCTGGTCAGCAGTAGATACATCAACATTAACCCCCAGAAACTGGACCTGCTGGTCAGCAGTAGATACATTAACATCAACATTAACTCCCAGAAACTGGACCTGCTGGTCAGCAGTAGATACATTAACATTAACCCCCAGAAACTGGACCTGCTGGTCAGCAGTAGATACATTAACATCAACATTAACCCCCAGAAACTGGACCTGCTCGTCAGCAGTAGATACATTAACATTAACCCCCAGAAACTGGACCTGCTGGTCAGCAGTAGATACATTAACATCAACATTAACCCCCAGAAACTGGACCTGCTGGTCAGCTGTAGATACATTAACATCAACATTAACCCCCAGAAACTGGACCTGCTGGTCAGCAGTAGATACATCAACATTAACCCCCAGAAACTGGACCTGCTGGTCAGCTGTAGATACATTAACATCAACATTAACCCCCAGAAACTGGACCTGCTGGTCAGCAGTAGATACATCAACATTAACCCCCAGAAACTGGACCTGCTGGTCAACAGTAGATAGGTTAACATTAACCCCCAGAAAACCATCTTGTTTCCTCCTATTAAAGCCACTACGTTTAATTGTCTGGATCCTAGACCAGAGAGTTCCACGGTATTATATGTAAGGGGCTTTCTGCTGCTAGATTGCTATGAACTAAAGGGTAAAGAATCAATAGTCTGCGACAGGAAGTCAATCTGAAATTGAATGTGGAACTTGGTTCTGTTAAGAAACGGATCCCCCCTGACACTTTCAATCCCTCTCTAAAAGTCATGTCTCCTGTCCGGCCAACTGATTCTCCTAGCCAGCCAATTTAAATTAGTCTGAGTAGGAGTGAAGGGGCTGACGCCAACACTAAATAACTTTAAGTCCTCAACCGTCCTGGGTGAAATGGGCTTATAGTGACTTGTAGGGAAGCATTTACATGGATGGACGTCGGATGTCTACGTTTTAAATGCCTGAAATTCAAAATGAATAGAAAGTCCTTACACATGTAAAAGTGTCTGGAAGCTCCTGGCTGGTCTTAGTAAAAAGATGTGAAGCATGCAGAAGGAGTGTCATCATGTACAGAAGGAAAGCCATTTGAGTTCTCCATGCATGGTCTACTGGGTGAATCTGGTGGCGTGTTTCTGGGTGTTCCACTGAGTTATCAGAAATATCGGTGGGGTTGCAAAAAAAACTCTATTAGCTCCAAACAGCTTTAGCATTCAATATCATTGGTCTATTGGCATAAAAACACGACTTTCTCTTTTTTGGAATGATACCGGTTGGAGTGTTAAACTGATGTCCAATTCATTACGGTAAGTTCTTAATTCTAGGTTGTTAATTCTAGGTTCTTAATTCTAGGTTCTAAATTCTAGGTTCTAAATTCTAGGTTCGTAATTCTAGGTTCTTAATTCTAGGTTCTAAATTCTAGGTTCTTAATTCTAGGTTCTTAATTCTAGGTTCTATATCTTATAAACAACACCCCTTTGAGACTTGAACATCGTCAACCTTGAGGACGATCAAGAACATTCATTCCCATATTATCATATAGTCTCAAAACAATTTTGACAAGTTCAGTTCAATCTGTACTCGTCTCTCCCCAGCTCTATTTTCTCACTGTACTGTAGGCCAGCTGGTTCAGCTGGACAGCTGGAGGCATGGAGGGCCAGGGGACCAGGGGATATAGCCACCCCTGACACCCAGCCTTCAGGCCCACCGGCCCGGGAAGTAGAGGGCAGACAGCCACACCTGACATCCAGGGTGCGTCCAAAATGGCACCCTATTTCCTGTACAGAGCACTCCTTGGCCCTGGACAGAAGTAGTAAAATTAGTGCACTATAAAGGAAATAGGGAACCATTTGGGACACGGCCCTAGCCTTCAGGTCCCAGCCACGTCTCAGACAGAGCCAGCCCACGTTGTGGCAGCAGGCTGCAGTCTTCACAGTCTCGATCATCTTAACAAGCATCAGAAGGAGAAGGAGGCCTTGCCACTGTCAGTGAGAGCTCTGCCCTGCCCTGGTTGGGGGGCAGATAGGGGGGGCCAGTTATCCTTTACAGAACCCCAGGCTGGGGGGCAGATAGGTGGGCTGGGGGGTAGCTGATGTCAATAGGTGGGCAGATGATGAAACTGAAGGGCAGGTTGTGAGGCTGGGAGACAGGTAATGTCACTTGGGTGGGGGGCATATGAGGGGTGGGGGGCATATGAGGGGTGGGGGGGGGGGGGCAGGTAATGTCAACCACAACCAGGTAATTGTGTTTGAGTGGGCCTCCCAAGGGCACAGTGCAGCTCTGCTCTCTCCCTCCTAACCCCAAACCCCCAGGCTACAGCTCTTACTGCTCTACACTTGAAAAGAGAATTAAGAAGAAGATGAATTACCCCAAGTTCAGTCTTAGTTCATCTTTATTAGAAAGTAAAGTTCACATTACACAGGGACATTGAAGCAAGCACAAATTTGATGTCAAAGTTATCACTTTTCAAAATTGTTATCAAGTAATGCAAAATATCGATTTTGACAAAGTCATATGTCCACCGGGGATAGATATACCGTTCTACTGCTCCAACTCTGTCAAACCAGACCAAATAGTAATCTGCTCGTATTTCCACCCAGAAAATACATATATCACTGTGGTCAAACAGGAGACACAGCAGGCTCCTTTCAAACCAGCCCCATCCCCAGTGAGTCTGTGTGTGAATGCAGGTCAACCTTCTCCCCTTCCGGTCTGTGCTACTTTGGCCTGGCTGAGCTATAAATGTCTGGCTAGCTCCCAATTATGGTAGCCAAAGGCCTGCCCTGAGACCCAGGGACCAGAGAGAGGCCCTGCAGGTCAAATCCTCCCCCATCCTCACCCATTCTTCCCTGTCCTCCCCCATTCTCCCCTGTCCTCGCTCATTCTCCCCTGTCCTCATCCATTCTCCTCTGTCCTCCCTCATTCTCTGCTGTCCTCCCTCATTCTCCCCTGTCCTCCCCCAGTCTCCCAGGTCCGCCCCCAGTCTCCCTTGTCCTCCCTCATTCGCCACTGTCCTCCCTCATTCTCCCTTGTCCTCCCTCAGTCTCCCCTGTCCTCCCCCATTCTCCCCTGTCCTCCCCCATTCTCCCCTGTCCTCCCTCATTCTCCCTTGTCCTCCCCCATTCTCCCCTGTCCTCCCCCATTCTCCCCTGTCCTCCCTCTGTCTCCCCTGTCCTCCCCCATTCTCCCCTGTCCTCCTCCAATCTCCCTTGTCCTCCCTCAGTCTCCCCTGTCTTCCCTCAGATTCCCCTGTTCTCCCTCAGTCGCTCTCCTTTATTCCCTGACATAAGGAGGCCTGTCCCAGCCATTCTCTGTCCGTCCCCACCGAGGAAGAGTTGTACATCCGTTCCTTCTCCACCGTCTTCCCCCCACCCAGAGAGGCCTGTCCATTCCATCCTCCCCCATCACCCCTCCTCCCCCTTGTCCATGAGAGGCCAGACACCAAGAGTTTAGAGGTGAGGGTCAAAGCCTCCCCCATCCTCCGCCATGGCCTGTCCACCCACTTCCTCCCCCTTATCCCCCGTCTTCCCACTCACACCTGGGTCTGGTCTAGAGGTGACCAGTCCCCCAGTCAGTAGTCCATCCCTGTTCCCTGAAGGTTCCCTGGGTCTGGTCTAGAGGTGACCAGTCCCCCAGTCAGTAGTCCATCCCTGTTCCCTGAAGGTTCCCTGGGTCTGGTCTAGAGGTGACCAGTCCCCCAGTCAGTAGTCCATCCCTGTTCCCTGAAGGTTCCCTGGGGTCTGGTCTAGAGGTGACCAGTCCCCCAGTCAGTAGTCCATCCCTGTTCCCTGAAGGTTCCCTGGGTCTGGTCTAGAGGTGACCAGTCCCCCAGTCAGTAGTCCATCCCTGTTCCCTGAAGGTTCCCTGGGTCTGGTCTAGAGGTGACCAGTCCCCCAGTCAGTAGTCCATCCCTGTTCCCTGAAGGTTCCCTGGGTCTGGTCTAGAGGTGACCAGTCCCCCAGTCAGTAATCCATCCCTGTTCCCTGAAGGTTCCCTGGGTCTGGTCTAGAGGTGACCAGTCCCCCAGTCAGTAATCCATCCCTGTTCCCTGAAGGTTCCCTGGGTCTGGTCTAGAGGTGACCAGTCCCCCAGTCAGTAGTCCATCCCTGTTCCCTGAAGGTTCCCTGGGGTCTGGTCTAGAGGTGACCAGTCCTTCAGTCAGTAGTCCATCCCTGTTCCCTGAAGGTTCCCTGGGTCTGGTCTAGAGGTGACCAGTCCTTCAGTCAGTAGTCCATCCCTGTTCCCTGAAGGTTCCCTGGGTCTGGTCTAGAGGTGACCAGTCCCCCAGTCAGTAATCCATCCCTGTTTCGTGGAGTCTGGGGAAATGTTTGGAGGACCATAGAGAGGTGAGGAGCTGGACGGGAGTTGTTCTCCCCTTGGCCAAACTCACTGACGTTTCAGATGCACTCAGACAGAGAGTTGGTTTCCTCTTGTCATGTTTAAAGTAAAGTCCGTCTAGAATAAACAACCATACAGGAAACAAAGGTAGAGTTTAATATCGGCTCAGTGGAAACAGACTCAGCTGACACTCTACACAACATCATACTGCTGTTGTATTCATGCAAGACAGTTTGCATTGTCAATTTCATTTCTCATTGCAGTACAAGTCTCTTCAGTCTACTGTACAGCCAGACCATAATACTACAGACTGATCAGAGAAACATCAGAGGGTTTTCAGCTATCTATATATATTTTAAACCTGAGTCAGAGCAGTTGGCAGAGCGGTTCCTCTTCCTGATGTGCTTGAATAACCCTGGGCATGACGATAATGAATAGAGTACAGAGAGGCCAAAGGGTCTATCGTAGGATAGAATAAATTGTCACAACTGCAATAATGTGTAAGTGTGCCTGAAGCTATGACATTCTGCTGGGGAATTACCACATACAAATAGAGTTTCTGGTTTATGTTAGTGCGTTATCTGTGGAGACTGAAGATTATATGATTTCTGAAATAAAGCAAACAGAGATACCAAAAACTAAAATGTTAAAACAGTGGTTTCATGCAGTAGGAAATACGTTGGAACTTAGTGATGTTACAGGGAAGGATCAGGTCCAGGTTGATACAGTGATAAAGGGAAGGAGCAGGTCCAGGTTGATACAGTGATAAAGGGAAGGATCAGGTCCAGGTTGATACAGTGATAAAGGGAAGGATCAGGTCCAGGTTGATACAGTGATAAAGGGAAGGAGCAGGTCCAGGTTGATACAGTGATAAAGGGAAGGAGCAGGTCCAGGTTGATACAGTGATAAAGGGAAGGAGCAGGTCCAGGTTGATACAGTGATAAAGGGAAGGAGCAGGTCCAGGTTGATACAGTGATAAAGGGAAGGATCAGGTCCAGGTTGATACAGTGATAAAGGGAAGGATCAGGTCCAGGTTGATACAGTGATAAAGGGAAGGATCAGGTCCAGGTTGATACAGTGATAAAGGGAAGGAGCAGGTCCAGGTTGATACAGTGATAAAGGGAAGGAGCAGGTCCAGGTTGATACAGTGATAAAGGGAAGGAGCAGGTCCAGGTTGATACAGTGATAAAGGGAAGGAGCAGGTCCAGGTTGATACAGTGATAAAGGGAAGGATCAGGTCCAGGTTGATACAGTGATAAAGGGAAGGAGCAGGTCCAGGTTGATACAGTGATAAAGGGAAGGAGCAGGTCCAGGTTGATACAGTGATAAAGGGAAGGATCAGGTCCAGGTTGATACAGTGATAAAGGGAAGGATCAGGTCCAGGTTGATACAGTGATAAAGGGAAGGAGCAGGTCCAGGTTGATACAGTGATAAAGGGAAGGATCAGGTCCAGGTTGATACAGTGATAAAGGGAAGGATCAGGTCCAGGTTGATACAGTGATAAAGGGAAGGAGCAGGTCCAGGTTGATACAGTGATAAAGGGAAGGAGCAGGTCCAGGTTGATACAGTGATAAAGGGAAGGAGCAGGTCCAGGTTGATACAGTGATAAAGGGAAGGATCAGGTCCAGGTTGATACAGTGATAAAGGGAAGGAGCAGGTCCAGGTTGATACAGTGATAAAGGGAAGGAGCAGGTCCAGGTTGATACAGTGATAAAGGGAAGGAGCAGGTCCAGGTTGATACAGTGATAAAGGGGAAGGATCAGGTCCAGGTTGATACAGTGATAAAGGGAAGGATCAGGTCCAGGTTGATACAGTGATAAAGGGAAGGAGCAGGTCCAGGTTGATACAGTGATAAAGGGAAGGATCAGGTCCAGGTTGATACAGTGATAAAGGGAAGGATCAGGTCCAGGTTGATACAGTGATAAAGGGAAGGATCAGGTCCAGGTTGATACAGTGATAAAGGGAAGGATCAGGTCCAGGTTGATACAGTGATAAAGGGAAGGATCAGGTCCAGGTTGATACAGTGATAAAGGGAAGGAGCAGGTCCAGGTTGATACAGTGATAAAGGGAAGGATCAGGTCCAGGTTGATACAGTGATAAAGGGAAGGAGCAGGTCCAGGTTGATACAGTGATAAAGGGAAGGAGCAGGTCCAGGTTGATACAGTGATAAAGGGAAGGATCAGGTCCAGGTTGATACAGTGATAAAGGGAAGGAGCAGGTCCAGGTTGATACAGTGATAAAGGGAAGGAGCAGGTCCAGGTTGATACAGTGATAAAGGGAAGGAGCAGGTCCAGGTTGATACAGTGATAAAGGGAAGGATCAGGTCCAGGTTGATACAGTGATAAAGGGAAGGATCAGGTCCAGGTTGATACAGTGATAAAGGGAAGGAGCAGGTCCAGGTTGATACAGTGATAAAGGGAAGGATCAGGTCCAGGTTGATACAGTGATAAAGGGAAGGAGCAGGTCCAGGTTGATACAGTGATAAAGGGAAGGATCAGGTCCAGGTTGATACAGTGATAAAGGGAAGGAGCAGGTCCAGGTTGATACAGTGATAAAGGGAAGGAGCAGGTCCAGGTTGATACAGTGATAAAGGGAAGGAGCAGGTCCAGGTTGATACAGTGATAAAGGGAAGGATCAGGTCCAGGTTGATACAGTGATAAAGGGAAGGAGCAGGTCCAGGTTGATACAGTGATAAAGGGAAGGAGCAGGTCCAGGTTGATACAGTGATAAAGGGAAGGACAGGTCCAGGTTGATACAGTATAAAGGGAAGGACAGGTCCAGGTTGATACAGTGATAAAGGGAAGGAGCAGGTCCAGGTTGATACAGTGATAAAGGGAAGGAGCAGGTCCAGGTTGATACAGTGATAAAGGGAAGGATCAGGTCCAGGTTGATACAGTGATAAAGGGAAGGATCAGGTCCAGGTTGATACAGTGATAAAGGGAAGGAGCAGGTCCAGGTTGATACAGTGATAAAGGGAAGGAGCAGGTCCAGGTTGATACAGTGATAAAGGGAAGGAGCAGGTCCAGGTTGATACAGTGATAAAGGGAAGGAGCAGGTCCAGGTTGATACAGTGATAAAGGGAAGGAGCAGGTCCAGGTTGATACAGTGATAAAGGGAAGGAGCAGGTCCAGGTTGATACAGTGATAAAGGGAAGGAGCAGGTCCAGGTTGATACAGTGATAAAGGGAAGGATCAGGTCCAGGTTGATACAGTGATAAAGGGAAGGAGCAGGTCCAGGTTGATACAGTGATAAAGGGAAGGAGCAGGTCCAGGTTGATACAGTGATAAAGGGAAGGAGCAGGTCCAGGTTGATACAGTGATAAAGGGAAGGAGCAGGTCCAGGTTGATACAGTGATAAAGGGAAGGAGCAGGTCCAGGTTGATACAGTGATAAAGGGAAGGAGCAGGTCCAGGTTGATACAGTGATAAAGGGAAGGAGCAGGTCCAGGTTGATACAGTGATAAAGGGAAGGAGCAGGTCCAGGTTGATACAGTGATAAAGGGAAGGATCAGGTCCAGGTTGATACAGTGATAAAGGGAAGGATCAGGTCCAGGTTGATACAGTGATAAAGGGAAGGATCAGGTCCAGGTTGATACAGTGATAAAGGGAAGGATCAGGTCCAGGTTGATACAGTGATAAAGGGAAGGATCAGGTCCAGGTTGATACAGTGATAAAGGGAAGGAGCAGGTCCAGGTTGATACAGTGATAAAGGGAAGGAGCAGGTCCAGGTTGATACAGTGATAAAGGGAAGGATCAGGTCCAGGTTGATACAGTGATAAAGGGAAGGATCAGGTCCAGGTTGATACAGTGATAAAGGGAAGGATCAGGTCCAGGTTGATACAGTGATAAAGGGAAGGAGCAGGTCCAGGTTGATACAGTGATAAAGGGAAGGATCAGGTCCAGGTTGATACAGTGATAAAGGGAAGGATCAGGTCCAGGTTGATACAGTGATAAAGGGAAGGATCAGGTCCAGGTTGATACAGTGATAAAGGGAAGGAGCAGGTCCAGGTTGATACAGTGATAAAGGGAAGGATCAGGTCCAGGTTGATACAGTGATAAAGGGAAGGAGCAGGTCCAGGTTGATACAGTGATAAAGGGAAGGAGCAGGTCCAGGTTGATACAGTGATAAAGGGAAGGAGCAGGTCCAGGTTGATACAGTGATAAAGGGAAGGATCAGGTCCAGGTTGATACAGTGATAAAGGGAAGGATCAGGTCCAGGTTATACAGTGATAAAGGGAAGGACAGGTCCAGGTTGATACAGTGATAAAGGGAAGGAGCAGGTCCAGGTTGATACAGTGATAAAGGGAAGGAGCAGGTCCAGGTTGATACAGTGATAAAGGGAAGGAGCAGGTCCAGGTTGATACAGTGATAAAGGGAAGGATCAGGTCCAGGTTGATACAGTGATAAAGGGAAGGAGCAGGTCCAGGTTGATACAGTGATAAAGGGAAGGAGCAGGTCCAGGTTGATACAGTGATAAAGGGAAGGATCAGGTCCAGGTTGATACAGTGATAAAGGGAAGGAGCAGGTCCAGGTTGATACAGTGATAAAGGGAAGGAGCAGGTCCAGGTTGATACAGTGATAAAGGGAAGGAGCAGGTCCAGGTTGATACAGTGATAAAGGGAAGGATCAGGTCCAGGTTGATACAGTGATAAAGGGAAGGATCAGGTCCAGGTTGATACAGTGATAAAGGGAAGGATCAGGTCCAGGTTGATACAGTGATAAAGGGAAGGAGCAGGTCCAGGTTGATACAGTGATAAAGGGAAGGAGCAGGTCCAGGTTGATACAGTGATAAAGGGAAGGATCAGGTCCAGGTTGATACAGTGATAAAGGGAAGGAGCAGGTCCAGGTTGATACAGTGATAAAGGGAAGGAGCAGGTCCAGGTTGATACAGTGATAAAGGGAAGGAGCAGGTCCAGGTTGATACAGTGATAAAGGGAAGGAGCAGGTCCAGGTTGATACAGTGATAAAGGGAAGGATCAGGTCCAGGTTGATACAGTGATAAAGGGAAGGAGCAGGTCCAGGTTGATACAGTGATAAAGGGAAGGATCAGGTCCAGGTTGATACAGTGATAAAGGGAAGGATCAGGTCCAGGTTGATACAGTGATAAAGGGAAGGACAGTCCAGGTTGATACAGTGATAAAGGGAAGGAGCAGGTCCAGGTTGATACAGTGATAAAGGGAAGGAGCAGGTCCAGGTTGATACAGTGATAAAGGGAAGGATCAGGTCCAGGTTGATACAGTGATAAAGGGAAGGAGCAGGTCCAGGTTGATACAGTGATAAAGGGAAGGATCAGGTCCAGGTTGATACAGTGATAAAGGGAAGGATCAGGTCCAGGTTGATACAGTGATAAAGGGAAGGAGCAGGTCCAGGTTGAGATGAACATCCAGATGAATGGATACTGAGCCAGGTAGCTGCAGAACAGAAGAGAGAGAACCTCCATCAGTCAACCATAGATCTAGCAGAGACCTACAGTGCCGTCGGAAAGTATTCAGACCCCTTGACCTTTTCCACATTTTTTTACGTTACAGCCTTATTCTAAAATTGATTAAATAAAAACAAATCCTCAGCAATCTACACACAATACCCCATAATGACACAATACCCCATAATGATCAAGCAAAAAAAGGTTTATAGAAATATTTGCAAATGTATAAAAGATAAAAAAACAGAAATACCTTTATTTGCATAAGTATTCAGACCCTTTGCTATGAGACTCGAAATTGAGCTCAGGTGCATCTTGTTTCCATTGATCATCCTTGAGATGTTTCTACAACTTCATTGGAGTCCACCTGTGGTAAATTCAATTGATTAGACATAATGTGGAAAGACACACACCTGTCTATACAAGGTCCCACAGTTGACAGTGCATGTCAGAGCAAAAACCAAGCCATGAGGTTGAAGGAATTATCTGTAGAGCTCCGAGACAGGATTGTGTCGAGGCACAGATCTGGGGAAGGGTACCAAAATATTTCTCCAGCATTGAAGGTCCCCAAGAACACAGTGGCCTCCATCATTCTTAAATGGAAGAAGTTTGGAATCACCAAGACTCTTCCTAGAGCCGGCCGCCCGGCCAAACTGACCAATCAGGGGAGAAGGGCCTTGGTCAGGGAGGTTACCAAAAACCTGATGGTCACTCTGACAGAGCTCCAGAGTTCCTCTGTGGCGATTGAGAACCTTCCAGAAAGACAACCATCTCTGCAGCACTCCACTAATCAGGCCTTTATGGTAGAGTGGCTCAGGACCTTAGACTGGGGCGAAGGTTCACCTTCCAACAGAACAATGACCCTAAGCACACAGCCAAGACAACATAGGAGTGGCTTCGGGACAAGTCTCGAATGTCTTTGAGTGGCCCAGTCAGAGCACAGACCCGATAAAACATTCTGGAGACACCTGAAAATAGTTGTGCAGCGACGCTCCCAATCCAACCTGACAAGAGATTGAGAGGATCTGCAGAGAAGAATTAGAGAAACTCCCCAAATACAGCTGTGCCAAGCTTGTAGTTTCATACCCAAGAAGACTTGAGACTGTAATCGTCAAGGGGTCATGTCAAGGGGTCATGTCAAGGGGTCTGAATACTTTCCGAAGGCACTGTACATGGGAACATCAGATATTGACACCCACTGTAAAACCCAAATGCTCACAATGTAGGAATACTAAAGAAGGGTACTAAAGAAGAGCCTAGAGGAGGGCCTAGAGGAGGGCCTAGAGGAGGGCCTAGAGAAGGGCCTAGAGGAGGGCCTAGAGGAGGGCCTAGAGGAGGGCCTAGAGGAGGGCCTAGAGGAGGGCCTAGAGGAGGGCCTAGAGAAGAGGCCTAGAGGAGGGCCTAGAGAAGAGCCTAGAGGAGGGCCTAGAGAAGAGCCTAGAGGAGGGCCTAGAGAAGGGCCTAGAGGAGGGCCTAGAGGAGGGCCTAGAGGAGGGCCTAGAGAAGAGCCTAGAGGAGGGCCTAGAGAAGAGCCTAGAGGAGGGCCTAGAGAAGAGCCTAGAGGAGGGCCTAGAGGAGGGCCTAGAGGAGGGCCTAGAGGAGGGCCTAGAGGAGGGCCTAGAGGAGGGCCTAGAGAAGAGCCTAGAGGAGGGCCTAGAGAAGGGCCTAGAGGAGGGCCTAGAGAAGGGCCTAGAGGAGGGCCTAGAGAGAGAGGACCTAGAGAAGAGCCTAGAGGAGGGCCTAGAGGAGGGCCTAGAGAAGTGCCTAGAGAAGGGCCTAGAGAGGCCTAAGAAGGCCTAGAGAAGAGCCTAGAGGAGGGCCTAGAGGAGGGCCTAGAGAAGTGCCTAAGAAGGCCTAGAGAAGGCCTAAAGAAGGGCCTAGAGAAGGGCCTAGAGAAGGGCCTAGAGAAGTCCTAAAGAAGGGCCTAGAGAAGGGCCTAGAGAAGGCAAGAGAAGGGCCTAGAGGAGGGCCTAGAGAAGGGCCTAGAGGAGGGCCTAGAGAGGGCCTAGAGGAGGGCCTAGAGGAGGGCCTAGAGAAGGGCCTAGAGGAGGGCCTAGAGGAGGGCATAGAGAAGGGCCAAGAAGGCCTAGAGAAGCCTAGAGAGGGCCTAGAGGAGGGCCTAGAGAAGGTACAAATAGTACAATTGAATAAAAACCCTTGAATGAGTAGGTGTTCTAAAACTTTTGACTGGTCCTGTAAGTCAGGACTGAGACTGGATCATTCAGGAACACTGAGAATGTAAGGTAACAGTGATAGAGCTGAAATCATCCACATTTAAGTCAGGACTGAGACTGTAAGGTAGCAGTGATTGATCTGAAATCATCCACATTTAAGTCAGGATTGAGACTGTAAGGTAACAGCGATAGAGCTGAAATCATCCACATTTAAGTCAGGACTGAGACTGGATCATTCAGGAACACTGAGAATGTAAGGTAACAGTGATAGAGCTGAAATCATCCACATTTAAGTCAGGACTAAGACTGTAAGGTAACAGTGATAGAGCTGAAATCATCCACATTTAAGTCAGGACTGAGACTGTAAGGTAACAGTGATAGAGCTGAAATCATCCACATTTAAGTCAGGACTGAGACTGTAAGGTAAAAGCGATAGAGCTGAAATCATCCACATTTAAGTCAGGACTGAGACTGTAAGGTAGCAGTGATTGAGCTGAAATCATCCACATTTGGCACATGACTTGTGTTTTGTAACAATGAGACATTATGAGATTTATTGTGTTTGTAATTTAGTAGTGTCAAAAGGTAACAGACAGACATTATTCTGTTCCCTCTTGCTCTCCACCTCCCCCCCTCCCCCTCCTTCTCAGCTCTACCTCTCCACTCCTCCCCTTCCCTCCCCCCCTCCACTAGGTTCTCTGTAGTAACATTCCCATGGTGACCTGTGCTGACGCTCAAAGTGAAATGCTTCAAGAGAGAAGCCTGTGATACACAACAAAAAATATGATCCTGGAATATATTGATTTCCCTCTCTTCCCTCTCCTTTCTTCCTTTGTCTTATCCCTCGCTCCGCCTGATTCCTTTCTAGTCTTTATAAGCTAGAGGGTATCAGTGATGCATGACTAACGTCGGGACACGCAATACACCGCCTGGTACAGCTCTTTGATCATAATTCCACTTTAACAGTGAAACAGTATAAGGGCAAAAGACGGAGGAACGTGAAGGAAATGATTGTAGCTTGGTAACTGTTTGTTCATGCCCCATCGAACTCGGGTAAGAATCGAGTAACGGTAAGAAAATGCAAAAGCACGCACTCTACACAATTAAGCTGTTTAAAATCAGGCCAGAGCAAAGCTGAGATGTATATTTATTTTATAAGGAGCTCTTTAACAGTTTATACTGTTATTTAAATGTAACTGATCACTTCAATTGTATTTAGAGTGAATATGTGTCATATCATGTAGTCAAACAATGAATGGAAGAATAGACATGAACAATGATAGAATTTATGAATCTTAACAAACACAGAAATACTAGTACTTTTGGGCAGTAATACCAATTCTGACTGGCATAATATGTAGGTAAATGTGTATTTGTTTTATTACGTGGTTTTATGTCTCAATACAAAACAATCTTAACAGTAAAGTGCTGAGGGAAAGAATATTTTATATTATATATTATTATATTATATTATTCTAAGAAAATGTTTTAACCTAGACATGTCAGCTGTTAGATCTTTACATAAGTGATATATATCTCTACCCTTGTCTTCAGAGCACTTTCAACAACAACATTTTAATCTAACTTTCATTGTCCCAGTTACACATCTCCTTAACTTCTTTCCCATCACTAGCTGGAGGAAAGGTTACATGTGAGCAGCTGTCAGAAGCTCTCTCTCAGTGGGTGGTCTATAACACATCGGGGGGAGAGAGAGAGAGAGAGAGAGAGAGAGAGAGAGAACTCTACCTTGCTGTTGTAAACCACACATTGACCTCTTATACTGCCTTTACAATGGTAAGATTTCATCCCGACCTGCACATACTGCCTTCTTCCGCTCTCTCTGTGTGAGGATAATGTCTGCCTTCTTCCACTCTCTCTGTGTGAGGATAATGTCTGCCTTCTTCCACTCTCTCTGTGTCAGGATAATGTCTGCCTTCTTCCACTCTCTCTGTGTGAGGATAATGTCTGCCTTCTTCCGCTCTCTCTGTGTGAGGATAATGTCTGCCTTCTTCCACTCTCTCTGTGTGAGGATAATGTCTGCCTTCTTCCGCTCTCTCTGTGTGAGGATAATGTCTGCCTTCTTCCACTCTCTCTGTGTGAGGATAATGTCTGCCTTCTTCCACTCTCTCTGTGTGAGGATAATGTCAGCCTTCTTCCACTCTCTCTGTGTGAGGATAATGTCAGCCTTCTTCCACTCTCTCTGTGTGAGGATAATGTCAGCCTTCTTCCACTCTCTCTGTGTGAGGATAATGTCAGCCTTCTTCCACTCTCTCTGTGTGAGGATAATGTCAGCCTTCTTCCACTCTCTATGTGTGAGGATAATGTTTGCCTTCTTCCACTCTCTCTGTGTCAGGATAATGTCTGCCTTCTTCCACCCTCTCTGTGTGAGGATAATGTCTGCCTTCTTCCACTCTCTCTGTGTGAGGATAATGTCTGCCTTCTTCCACTCTCTCTGTGTGAGGATAATGTCTGCCTTCTTCTGCTCTCTCTGTGTGAGGATAATGTCTGCCTTCTTCCACTCTCTCTGTGTGAGGATAATGTCTGCCTTCTTCCACTCTCTCTGTGTGAGGATAATGTCTGCCTTCTTCCGCTCTCTCTGTGTGAGGATAATGTCTGCCTTCTTCCACTCTCTCTGTGTGAGGATAATGTCTGCCTTCTTCCACTCTCTCTGTGTCAGGATAATGTCTGCCTTCTTCCACTCTCTCTGTGTGAGGATAATGTCTTCCTTCTTCCGCTCTCTCTGTGTGAGGATAATGTCTGCCTTCTTCCACTCTCTCTGTGTGAGGATAATGTCTGCCTTCTTCCGCTCTCTCTGTGTGAGGATAATGTCTGCCTTCTTCCACTCTCTCTGTGTGAGGATAATGTCTGCCTTCTTCCACTCTCTCTGTGTGAGGATAATGTCAGCCTTCTTCCACTCTCTCTGTGTGAGGATAATGTCAGCCTTCTTCCACTCTCTCTGTGTGAGGATAATGTCAGCCTTCTTCCACTCTCTCTGTGTGAGGATAATGTCAGCCTTCTTCCACTCTCTCTGTGTGAGGATAATGTCAGCCTTCTTCCACTCTCTATGTGTGAGGATAATGTTTGCCTTCTTCCACTCTCTCTGTGTCAGGATAATGTCTGCCTTCTTCCACCCTCTCTGTGTGAGGATAATGTCTGCCTTCTTCCACTCTCTCTGTGTGAGGATAATGTCTGCCTTCTTCCACTCTCTCTGTGTGAGGATAATGTCTGCCTTCTTCCGCTCTCTCTGTGTGAGGATAATGTCTGCCTTCTTCCACTCTCTCTGTGTGAGGATAATGTCTGCCTTCTTCCACTCTCTCTGTGTGAGGATAATGTCTGCCTTCTTCCGCTCTCTCTGTGTGAGGATAATGTCTGCCTTCTTCCACTCTCTCTGTGTGAGGATAATGTCTGCCTTCTTCCGCTCTCTCTGTGTGAGGATAATGTCTGCCTTCTTCCACTCTCTCTGTGTGAGGATAATGTCTGCCTTCTTCCACTCTCTCTGTGTGAGGATAATGTCAGCCTTCTTCCACTCTCTCTGTGTGAGGATAATGTCAGCCTTCTTCCACTCTCTCTGTGTGAGGATAATGTCTGCCTTCTTCCACTCTCTCTGTGTGAGGATAATGTCTGCCTTCTTCCGCTCTCTCTGTGTGAGGATAATGTCTGCCTTCTTCCACTCTCTCTGTGTGAGGATAATGTCTGCCTTCTTCCGCTCTCTCTGTGTGAGGATAATGTCTGCCTTCTTCCACTCTCTCTGTGTGAGGATAATGTCTGCCTTCTTCCACTCTCTCTGTGTGAGGATAATGTCAGCCTTCTTCCACTCTCTCTGTGTGAGGATAATGTCAGCCTTCTTCCACTCTCTCTGTGTGAGGATAATGTCAGCCTTCTTCCACTCTCTCTGTGTGAGGATAATGTTTGCCTTCTTCCACTCTCTCTGTGTGAGGATAATGTTTGTCTTCTTCCACTCTCTCTGTTTGAGGATAATGTTTGCCTTCTTCCACTCTCTCTGTGTGAGGATAATGCATGGCTACTTATCCATGGAGCTCCCTGTGTCCCAGCCCGTTTCCTGACTGAGTCTGCATGAGAGGGTTACACAGTGAGGATCACATTGACAGGGTTATATAGCAAGGGTTATATAGAGAGGGATACATAGTGAGGGTTACATAGTGAGGGTTATGTAGAGAGGGTTATATAGCAAGGGTTATATAGTGAGGGTTGCATAGTGAGGGTTACATAGTGAGGGTTACATAGAGAGGGTTACATAGTGAGGGTTACATAGTGAGGGTTATATAGTGACGGTTACATAGTGAGGGTTACATAGTGAGGTTTACATAGTGAGGGTTATATAGTGAGGGTTACATAGTGAGGGTTACATAGTGAGGGTTACATAGTGAGGTTTACATAGTGAGGGTTATATAGTGAGGGTTACATAGTGAGGGTTACATAGTGAGGGTTGCATAGTGAGGGTTATATAGAGAGGGTTATACAGTGACGGTTACATAGTGAGGGTTATATAGTGAGGGTTACATAGTGAGGGTTACATAGTGAGGGTTGCATAGTGAGGGTTATATAGAGAGGGTTATACAGTGAGGGTTACATAGTGAGGGTTACATAGTGAGGGTTACATAGTGAGGGTTACATAGAGAGGGTTCGAAGAGATGGTTACATTGAGTGGGTTATATAGGGGGTTGCATAGTCACTTTACCCCTACCTACATGTACAGATTACCTCCACTAACCTGTACCCCTTACTGTTTATTATCTATACATAGTCACTTTACCCCTACCTACATGTACAGATTACCTCAACTAGCCTGTACCCCTTACTGTTTATTATCTATACATAGTCACTTTACCCCTACCTACATGTACAGATGACCTCCACTAACCTGTACCCCTTACTGTTTATTATCTATACATAGTCACTTTACCCCTACCTACATGTACAGATGACCTCCACTAACCTGTACCCCTTACTGTTTATTATCTATACATAGTCACTTTACCCCTACCTACATGTACAGATTACCTCAACTAACCTGTACCCCCCTTACTGTTTATTATCTATACATAGTCACTTTACCCCTACCTACATGTACAGATGACCTCCACTAACCTGTACCCCTTACTGTTTATTATCTATACATAGTCACTTTACCCCTACCTACATGTACAGATTACCTCCACTAACCTGTAACCCCTTACTGTTTATTATCTATACATAGTCACTTTACCCCTACCTACATGTACAGATTACCTCCACTAACCTGTACCCCCTTACTGTTTATTATCTATACATAGTCACTTTACCCCTACCTACATGTACATATTACCTCAACTAACCTGTACCCCTTACTGTTTATTATCTATACATAGTCACTTTACCCCTACCTACATGTACAGATTACCTCCACTAACCTGTACCCCTTACTGTTTATTATCTATACATAGTCACTTTACCCCTACCTACATGTACAGATTACCTCCACTAACCTGTACCCCTTACTGTTTATTATCTATACATAGTCACTTTACCCCTACCTACATGTACAGATTACCTCCACTAACCTGTACCCCTTACTGTTTATTATCTATACATAGTCACTTTACCCCTACCTACATGTACAGATGACCTCCACTAACCTGTACCCCTTACTGTTTATTATCTATACATAGTCACTTTACCCCTACCTACATGTACATATTACCTCCACTAACCTGTACCCCTTACTGTTTATTATCTATACATAGTCACTTTACCCCTACCTACATGTACAGATTACCTCCACTAACCTGTACCCCTTACTGTTTATTATCTATACATAGTCACTTTACCCCTACCTACATGTACAGATGACCTCCACTAACCTGTACCCCTTACTGTTTATTATCTATACATAGTCACTTTACCCCTACCTACATGTACAGATTACCTCCACTAACCTGTACCCCTTACTGTTTATTATCTATACATAGTCACTTTACCCCTACCTACATGTACAGATTACCTCCACTAACCTGTACCCCTTACTGTTTATTATCTATACATAGTCACTTTAACCCTACCTACATGTACAGATTACCTCCACTAACCTGTACCCCTTACTGTTTATTATCTATACATAGTCACTTTACCCCTACCTACATGTACAGATGACCTCCACTAACCTGTACCCCTTACTGTTTATTATCTATACATAGTCACTTTACCCCTACCTACATGTACAGATGACCTCCACTAACCTGTACCCCCTTACTGTTTATTATCTATACATAGTCACTTTACCCCTACCTACATGTACAGATTACCTCCACTAACCTGTACCCCTTACTGTTTATTATCTATACATAGTCACTTTACCCCTACCTACATGTACAGATGACCTCCACTAACCTGTACCCCTTACTGTTTATTATCTATACATAGTCACTTTACCCCTACCTACATGTACAGATTACCTCAACTAGCCTGTACCCCTTACTGTTTATTATCTATACATAGTCACTATACCCCTACCTACATGTACAGATGACCTCCACTAACCTGTACCCCCTTACTGTTTATTATCTATACATAGTCACTTTACCCCTACCTACATGTACAGATTACCTCAACTAACCTGTACCCCTTACTGTTTATTATCTATACATAGTCACTTTACCCCTACCTACATGTACAGATTACCTCCACTAACCTGTACCCCTTACTGTTTATTATCTATACATAGTCACTTTACCCCTACCTACATGTACAGATGACCTCCACTAACCTGTACCCCTTAGTGTTTATTATCTATACATAGTCACTTTACCCCTACCTACATGTACAGATGACCTCCACTAACCTGTACCCCTTACTGTTTATTATCTATACATAGTCACTTTACCCCTACCTACATGTACATATTACCTCCACTAACCTGTACCCCTTACTGTTTATTATCTATACATAGTCACTTTACCCCTACCTACATGTACAGATGACCTCCACTAACCTGTACCCCTTACTGTTTATTATCTATACATAGTCACTTCACACACTGACTCGGTACCGCTGCTCTACTGATTATTGTTATTCTAATTGTTTTACTTTTTATTATTACTTTTTATTTTAGTCTACTTGGTAAATATTTTCTTCTTCTTGAACTGCTCTGTTGGTTAAGGGCTTGTAAGTCAGCATTTCACGGTAAGGTCTACACTTGTTGTATTCGACGCATGTGACAAATAAAATGTGATTTGGTTTGATTTGATTTGAACTAAAGGACAATATTGAACATGTGATTGGAACGAGCTCACTCATATATTTTTAATAGGTTAAATGAATTAACACAGATGGTTATTGCTCAAATATTTTGCATCAAGGAATCCAGGAAGCTATTTTGAAAGCTGAGCATTTGTTAGGTTAGGGCCTTGGGCCTGTGTTAGGTACTGGGGAGCTAGTTAACAATAGAAAAGGAGACAAATTAAACTCCAAATGAAATGGACGTGAATATTCACATTAGGGCCACACTCACACACAGACACACACACACGCACACAGTTACACGCACACACAGACACACACACACACACACACACACACACACACACACACACACACACACACACACACACACACACACACACACACACACACACACACACACACACACACACACACACACACACACACACACACACACACACACACACACACACAGACGCAGACAGAGTGGTTGTGTGAGTTGTAAGTGCAGCCTAAGGTGGTTCATTATGTAGTCTTGATTTAGAATATTTCACTACAAGGCATTAAGGTAGCCTACTGGAAGCATTTACAAGAAAGCAATGGGACCCAAATATGCACAACTATTGCTGAAGACGTGCTCATTTACCCATTAATATAATAAGTCGTTAACTCTTGAAAAGCACAGGATGCTTTTTAATAACTGACTGTGGTGAAAAGAGGAGACAATAATGGTTCTCATATTTACTGAACACAAACAGTCCTTTATTTTAATGAACAAGCGTCAGATATAAACAACTTAACAATCACCCAGTCCTTTATTTTAATGAACAAGCGTCAGATATAAACAACTTAATAATCACCCAGTCCTTTATTTTAATGAACAAGCGTCAGATTTAAACAACGTAATAATCAACCATGGGAGACCTAAAAAATTTGGCGTAACATATTCATAATCTCTACTTCCTCATTGCCTAGACAAGATCATGACATCATCATCGTCGTCATGGCCTCCAAGACCGTCAATCCTGATACAACCCACTGACTCTAGTGACCTACAGTACAGTAGTGGCCAAAAGTTTGGAGAATGACACAAATATTAATTTTCACAAAGTCTGCTGCCTCAGTTTGTATGATGACAATTTGCATATACTCCAGAATGTTATGAAGAGTGATCAGATGAATTGCAATTAATTGCAAAGTCCCTCTTTGCCATGCAAATGAACTGAATCCCCCCAAAAAACATTTCCACTGCATTTCAGCCCTGCCACAAAAGGACCAGCTGACATCATGTCAGTGATTCTCTCGTTAACACAGGTGTGAGTGTTGACGAGGACAAGGCTGGAGATCACTCTGTCATGCTGATTGAGTTTGAATAACAGACTGGAAGCTTCAAAAGTAGGGTGGTGCTTGGAATCATTGTTCTTCCTCTGTCAACCATGGTTACCTGCAAGGGAACACGCGCCGTCATCATTGCTTTGCACAAAAAGGGCTTCACAGGCAAGGATATTGCTGCCAGTAAGATTGCACCTAAATCAACCATTTATCGGATCATCAAGAACTTCAAGGAGAGCGGTTCAATTGTTGTGAAGAAGGCTTCGGGGCGCACTAGAAAGTCCAGCAAGTGCCAGGACCGTCTCCTAAAGTTGATTCAGCTGTGGGATTGGGGCACCACCAGTACAGAGCTTGCTCAGGAATGGCAGCAGGCAGGTGTGAGTGCGTCTTTTGGAGGATGGCCTGGTGTCAAAAAGGGAAGCAAAGAAGCCACTTCTCTCCAGGAAAAACATCAGGGACAGACTGATATTCTGCAAAAGGTACAGGGATTGGACTGCTGAGGACTGGGGTAAAGTAATTTTCTCTTACGAATCCCCTTTCCGATTGTTTGGGGCATCTGGAATAAAGTTTGTCCGGAGAAGACAAGGTGAGCGCTACCATCAGTCCTGTGTCATGCCAACAGTAAAGCATCCTGAGACCATTCATGTGTGGGGTTGCTTCTCAGCCAAGGGAGTGGGTTCACTCACAAGTTTGCCTAATTACTTAGCCATGAATAAAGAATGGTACCAACACATCCTCCGAGAGTAACTTCTCCCAACCATCCAGGAACAGTTTGGTGACGAACAATGCCTTTTCCAGCATGATGGAACACCTTGCCATAAGGCAAAAGGGATAACTTAGTGGCTCGGGGAACAAAACATTGATATTTTGGGTCCATGGCCAGGAAACTCTCCAGACCTTAATCCCATTGAGAACTTGTGGTCAATCCTCAAGAGGCGGGTGGACAAACAAAAACCCACAAATTCTGACAAACTCCAAGCATTGATTATGCATCAGTCAGGATGTGGCCCAGAAGTTAATTGACAGCATGCCAGGGCAGATTGCAGAGGTCTTGAAAAAGAAGCGTCAACACTGCAAATATTGAGTCTTTGCATCAACTTCATTTAATTGTCAATTAAAGCCTTTGACACTTATGAAATGCTTGTAATTATACTTCAGTATTCCATAGTAACATCTGACAAAAATATCTAAAACTTTGTGGAAATTAGTATTTGTGTCATTCTCAAAACTTTTGGCCACGACAGTATATTGTTGCTCTTCTCATCACGTAGCCTTATAGTGCTCCTAGTGCTCCTAGTGCTCCTAGTGCTCCTAGTGCTCCTAGTGCTCCTAGTGCTCTTAGTGCTCCTAGTGCTCCTAGTGCTCTTAGTGCTCCTAGTGCTCCTAACGCTCCTAGTGCTCCTAGTGCTCCTGGGGCTCCTAATGCTCCTAGTGCTCCTAGTGCTCCTAACGCTCCTAGTGCTCCTAGTGCTCCTAGTGCTCCTAGGGATCCTAGGGCTCCTAGTGCTCCTAATGCTCCTAGTGCTCCTAGTGCTCCTACTGCTCCTAGTGCTCCTAGTGCTCCTAGGGATCCTAGGGCTCCTGGGGCTCCTAGTGCTCCTAGTGCTCCTAGTGCTCCTACTGCTCCTAGTGCTCCTAGTGCTCCTAGTGCTCCTAGTGCTCCTAGTGCTCCCGAGTGGCGCAGCGGTCTAAGGCACTGCATCTCAGTGCTAGAGGAGTCACTACAGAGTAGAGGACCTGTCTGACTCTGACCAAGACTCTAGAGTAGAGGACCTGTCTGACTCTGACCAAGACTCTAGAGTAGAGGACCTGTCTGACTCTGACCAAGACTCTAGAGTAGAGGACCTGTCTGACTCTGACCAAGACTCTAGAGTAGAGGACCTGTCTGACTCTGACCAAGACTCTAGAGTAGAGGACCTGTCTGACTCTGACCAAGACTCTAGAGTAGAGGACCTGTCTGACTCTGACCAAGACTCTAGAGTAGAGGACCTGTCTGACTCTGTCTGACTCTGACCAAGACTCTAGAGTAGAGGACCTGTCTGACTCTGACCAAGACTCTAGAGTAGAGGACCTGTCTGACTCTGACCAAGACTCTGGAGTAGAGGACCTGTCTGACTCTGACCAAGACTCTAGAGTAGAGGACCTGTCTGACTCTGACCAAGACTCTAGAGTAGAGGACCTGTCTGACTCTGACCAAGACTCTAGAGTAGAGGACCTGTCTGACTCTGACCAAGACTCTAGAGTAGAGGACCTGTCTGACTCTGACCAAGACTCTAGAGTAGAGGACCTGTCTGACTCTGACCAAGACTCTAGAGTAGAGGACCTGTCTGACTCTGACCAAGACTCTATTGTTATTTTTGCTCAGGACAGCTGGCGTGTGCTGTTGTAAACATAGCTAGCTATCAACTTCTGTACTGCTCGAGTGCTTGAGAAGTTGTGACTCGCGGGAGCATAGGATCAGTGCTATCCAGAATAATTGGGACGTCCTTATCCTAATCCCTAACCTAACCTACCCTAACCTTAACCATTTTAAATGTCAACTTCAATGGGGTAGGGACGTCACAAGGATCCCTGATAATTAACGGCCAATCATATTGCTCAAATACAAATAGCACAACTTTTCTGCTTGAAGTCTTCAATGGTTTTCAATGGTAGACTGCGATAGAGGGACGGCCCTAGCCTTCTGTGGTCCCTTTTGTGCTCCCTTTTGTGGGCCCAAGCAAAACATTTTAGTGGCCCCTCCCTTGACGACAGAGCGAAAAAGTTGCAAAGTAAATTTCCTGCAATTCTACACATTTTGTCAAGACTTATGCCATGTTAATAATATCTGAGTGAGTGACTAACAAAATCAATGGGAGCCCCCTGGAGGTTGTGGTCCCTGGGCACATGCCCTGCATGCCGGGTCGGTATAAAGTTTAGATAGCTAGCTAGACTAACTTACCAATCAAAAAAAGTGTTAGCTGACATGGATAATATCCTGTTGGGGCTAGGGGGCAGTATTCGGAAAAAATATGTGCCCATATTAAACTGCTTCCTACTCAAACTCAGAAGCTAGGATATGCATATTATTAGTAGATTTGGATAGAAAACACTCTGAAGTTTCTAAAACCGTTTGAATGGTGTCTGTGAGTATAACAGAACTCATATGGCAAGCAAAAACCTGAGAGAAATCCTACCAGGAGGTGGAAATCTGGATGCATGGGCTCTCTTCAAGTCGTTTCCTATTGAATACACTGTGACGTAGTAATAATTGTGCACTTCCTACGGTTTCCACTAGATGTCGACAGTCTTTACAAAGTTGTTTGAAGCTTCTACGATGAACAGAGCCTGAATGACAAGGAGGGGAAGTTGTTGAGGCAGGGGGTGACATCACTTCTTGGGGCACGTTCACGAGTGTGGATCCTCCCGTTCCAAAACCTTTTTCAAGACACAGGAACCGTCCGGTTGAAATATTATTGAATCTTCACGTTCTGAAGGCCCTAAAGATTGATGTTTTACAATGTTTGACATGTTTGAACGAACGTAAATACAACTTTTTTTTACTTTTCGTCGCGACATCGTCCGCGCGCTTTCTACACTTGGAGTAGCTTACTGGACGCACGAACAACAAGGAGTTATTTGGACATAAATTATGGACTTTATCGAACAAAACAACATTTGTTGTGGACCTGGGAATCCTGGAAGTGCCTTCTGATGAAGATGATCAAAGGTAAGGGAATGTTTCTAATGCAATGTTTGATTTTAGATGTTCCCAAGATGGCGGCTATCTGTATAGCCTAGTGTATTTTTCTGAGCTCAGTACTCAGATTATTGCAGAGTGCTTTCCTCGTGAAGCTTTTTTGAAATCTTTCATAGCATTTGCATAAAAGAGATGTTCATCTATAATTCTTTGAATGACAGTTTAATTTTGTATCAATGTTTATGACAAGTATTTTTGTAAATTGTGGCGCAGATTCACCGGCGGTATTTGAGGGGAAATATTTTCTGAACGTCACGCGCCGATGTAAAATGCTGTTTTTATATATAAATATGAACTTTATCGAACAAAAAATGCATGTATTGTGTAACATGATGTCCTAGGAGAGTCATCTGATGAAGATCGTCAAAGGTTAGTGCTGCATTTAGCTGTGTTTTGGGTATTTGTGATGCATGCTAGTTGCTTTGAAAATGGCTGTGTGATTATTTTTGGCAGGGTACTCTCCTAACATAATCTAATGTTTTGCTTTTGCTGCAAAGCCTTTTTGAAATCGGACAACGTGGTTCGATTCAGGAGAAGTGTATCTATAAAATGGTGTAAAATAGTCATATGTTTGAGAAATTGAAGTTATAGGATTTATGAGGTATTTGTATTTCGTGCGATGCGATTCCACTGGCTGTTGACTAGGTGGGACGCAAACGTCCCACCTTGCCCAGGGAGGATAACTAAGTGACTATCAATGACTGACATAACAAGAGAAAAACCACTGATGTACAACCACATGTATAAATTGCACCTTGTGTATTCTACTATTCTAAGTTGAGACCGTGACTGAGTTCCTAAAATTAAGGTACTCAGTGGTCCCCTAGTGGCCGGGGGCCCTAAGTGACTGCTTATGTTGCTTATGCCTGTATCCGGCCCTGCTGGGACAGAGCAGGTTAATGTTGAACTGGAAAGCAAAAATGGTGCTGAGAAGTTACTGGCCTGGGCGATGCTGCTGCTGCCACGCCAGATTGAAAAGTACTGGAGCAAATGCTGTCTCGCCAAACATTTTCCAGCAGGTCTGCTTTTGAGGAGTCCCCCTGCCCCCAGCTGTGACCATGATACTCCCTCCCTCCCTCCCTCACAATAACAATGAACTATCAGATGCCACAGACGTCTCATGTTTTGAGGGAGTCTGCAATTGACATGCTGACTGCAGGAATGTCCACCAGAGCTGTTGCCAGAAAATGTTATGTTCCGACTTCAGTAGGAAAAAATGCTCACCTTCAATGGCCACTGGCACTCTAGAGAAGTGTGCTATTCACAGATGAATCCCGGTTTCAACTGTACCGGGCAGATGGCAGTCAGCGTGTATGAAGTCGTGTGGGCGAGCGGCTAGCTGATGTCAACGTTGTGAACAGAGTGACCATTGGTGGCAGTGGGGTTATGGGAGGCATAAGCTACGGACAAGGAACGCAATTGCATTTATTGGATGGTAATTTGAATGCACAGAGATACCGTGACGAGATCCTGAGGCCCCCCATCACCTCATATTTCAGCATGATAATGCACGGCCCCATGTCGCAAGGATCTGTACACAATTCCTGGAATCTGAAAATGTCCCAGTTCTTTCGTGGCCTGCATACTCACCAGACATGTCACCCATTGAGCATGTTTGGGATGCTCTGGATCGACATGTACGACAGCGTCTCCCAGTTCCCGGCAATATCCAGCGACTTCGCACAGCTATTGAAGAGGAGTGGGACAACATTCCACAGGCCACAATCAATAGCCTGATCAACTCTATGTGAAGGAGATGTGTCGCGCTGCTTGAGCCAAACGGTGGTCACATCAGATACTGACTGGTTTTCTGATCCACACCTCTACCTTTTTTTTTTAAGGTTTCTGTGACCAACAGATGCATATCTGTATTCCCAGTCATGTGAAGTCTAAAGATTAGGGCCTAATGAACTTGTTTCAATTGACTGATTTCCTTATATGAAGTCAGTAAAATATTAGATAATTGGCCAAGAAGACTCTGGGAAACACCGTGGCTACTAAAGATACACGGTAAAGAAGACTCTGGGAAACACCGCGGCTACTAAAGATACACGGTAAAGAAGGTTCTGGGAAACACCTCGGCTACTAAAGATACACGGTAAAGAAGACTCTGGGAAACACCGCGGCTACTAAAGATACACGGTAAAGAAGGTTCTGGGAAACACCGCGGCTACTAAAGATACACGGTAAAGAAGGTTCTGGGAAACACCTCGGCTACTAAAGATACACGGTAAAGAAGGTTCTGGGAAACACCTCGGCTACTAAAGATACACGGTAAAGAAGACTCTGGGAAACACCTCGGCTACTAAAGATACATGGTAAAGAAGGTTCTGGGAAACACCTCGGCTACTAAAGATACACGGTAAAGAAGGTTCTGGGAAACACCTCAGCTACTAAAGATACACGGTAAAGAAGGTTCTGGGAAACACCTCAGCTACTAAAGATACACGGTAAAGAAGGTTCTGGGAAACACCTCAGCTACTAAAGATACACGGTAAAGAAGGTTCTGGGAAACACCTCAGCTACTAAAGATACACGGTAAAGAAGGTTCTGGGAAACACCTCGGCTACTAAAGATACACGGTAAAGAAGGTTCTGGGAAACACCGCGGCTACTAAAGATACACGGTAAAGAAGGTTCTGGGAAACACCACGGCTACTAAAGATACATGGTAAAGAAGGTTCTGGGAAACACCACGGCTACTAAAGATACACGGTACAGAAGGTTCTGGGAAACACCTCAGCTACTAAAGATACACGGTAAAGAAGGTTCTGGGAAACACCTCAGCTACTAAAGATACACGGTAAATAAAGAAGGTTCTGGGAAACACCTCGGCTACTAAAGATACACGGTACAGAAGGTTCTAACGATGATCTTGATACTACGAAGGCTCTGGGAAAACAAGGACCAAAACATCTTGTGTGGACATTGACAATATTTGATGTTTATAATTTACTTTTCCTATTAATATGTACAAATACCAACACGCTACAGCAATATACATATTAATATTAACATACGTCACACTTACCATAAAATACCCTTTCTGAATAAAATCCTCCAGTAGATTATAAATGGCAGTTTTCTAGCAGACCTTCTGTAACTGAGGGTATTAATGGCAGTTTTCTAGCAGACCTTCTGTAACTGACAGGGTATTAATGGCAGTTTTTTAGCAGACCTTCTGTAACTGACAGGGTATTAATGGCAGTTTTCTAGCAGACCTTCTGTAACTGACAGGGTATTAATGGCAGTTTTCTAGGAGACCTTCTGTAACTGAGGGTATTAATGACAGTTTTCTAGCAGACCTTCTGTAACTGAGGGTATTAATGACAGTTTTTTAGCAGACCTTCTGTAACTGACAGGGTATTAATGGCAGTTTTCTAGCAGACCTTCTGTAACTGAGGGTACTAATGGCAGTTTTCTAGCAGACCTTCTGTAACTGACAGGATATTAATGGCAGTTTTCTAGGAGACCTTCTGTAACTGACAGGGTATTAATGGCAGTTTTCTAGCAGACCTTCTGTAACTGAGGGTATTAATGGCAGTTTTCTAGCAGACCTTCTGTAACTGACAGGGTATTAATGGCAGTTTTCTAGCAGACCTTCTGTAACTGACAGGGTATTAATGGCAGTTTTCTAGCAGACCTTCTGTAACTGACAGGGTATTAATGACAGTTTTCTAGCAGACCTTCTGTAACTGAATGGGTATTAATGGCAGTTTTCTAGCAGACCTTCTGTAACTGACAGGGTATTAATGGCAGTTTTCTAGCAGACCTTCTGTAACTGAGGGTACTAATGGCAGTTTTCTAGCAGACCTTCTGTAACTGAGGGTACTAATGGCAGTTTTCTAGCAGACCTTCTGTAACTGAGGGTATTAATGGCAGTTTTCTGGCAGACCTTCTGTAACTGAATGGGTATTAATGGCAGTTTTCTAGCAGACCTTCTGTAACTGACAGGGTATTAATGGCAGTTTTCTAGCAGACCTTCTGTAACTGAGGGTACTAATGGCAGTTTTCTAGCAGACCTTCTGTAACTGAGGGTACTAATGGCAGTTTTCTAGCAGACCTTCTGTAACTGAGGGTATTAATGGCAGTTTTCTGGCAGACCTTCTGTAACTGACAGGGTATTAATGGCAGTTTTCTAGCAGACCTGTAACTGAGGGTATTAATGACAGTTTTCTAGCAGACCTTCTGTAACTGACAGGGTATTAATGACAGTTTTCTAGCAGACCTTCTGTAACTGAGGGTATTAATGACAGTTTTCCATGAGACCTTCTATAACTGAGGGTATTAATGGCAGTTTTCTAGCAGACCTTCTGTAACTGACAGGCTATTAATGGCAGTTTTCTAGCAGACCTTCTGTAACTGAGGGTATTAATGGCAGTTTTCTAGCAGACCTTCTGTAACTGAGGGTATTAATGGCAGTTTTCTAGCAGACCTTCTGTAACTGAGGGTATTAATGGCCGTTTTCTAGCAGACCTTCTGTAACTGACAGGGTATTAATGACAGTTTTCTAGCAGACCTTCTGTAACTGAGGGTATTAATGACAGTTTTCTAGGAGACCTTCTGTAACTGACAGGGTATTAATGGCAGTTTTCTAGCAGACCTTCTGTAACTGAGGGTATTAATGGCAGTTTTCTAGCAGACCTGTAACTGACAGGGTATTAATGGCAGTTTTCTAGCAGACCTTCTGTAACTGACAGGGTATTAATGGCAGTTTTCTAGCAGACCTTCTGTAACTGACAGGGTATTAATGGCAGTTTTCTAGCAGACCTTCTGTAACTGACAGGGTATTAATGGCAGTTTTCTAGCAGACCTTCTGTAACTGAGGGTATTAATGACAGTTTTCTAGCAGACCTTCTGTAACTGAGGGTATTAATGACAGTTTTCTAGGAGACCTGTAACTGACAGGGTATTAATGGCAGTTTTCTAGCAGACCTTCTGTAACTGACAGGATATTAATGGCAGTTTTCTAGGAGACCTTCTGTAACTGACAGGGTATTAATGGCAGTTTTCTAGCAGACCTTCTGTAACTGAGGGTATTAATGGCAGTTTTCTAGCAGACCTTCTGTAACTGACAGGGTATTAATGGCAGTTTTCTAGCAGACCTTCTGTAACTGACAGGGTATTAATGGCAGTTTTCTAGCAGACCTTCTGTAACTGACAGGGTATTAATGACAGTTTTCTAGCAGACCTTCTGTAACTGAATGGGTATTAATGGCAGTTTTCTAGCAGACCTTCTGTAACTGACAGGGTATTAATGGCAGTTTTCTAGCAGACCTTCTGTAACTGAGGGTACTAATGGCAGTTTTCTAGCAGACCTTCTGTAACTGAGGGTACTAATGGCAGTTTTCTAGCAGACCTTCTGTAACTGAGGGTATTAATGGCAGTTTTCTGGCAGACCTTCTGTAACTGAATGGGTATTAATGGCAGTTTTCTAGCAGACCTTCTGTAACTGACAGGGTATTAATGGCAGTTTTCTAGCAGACCTTCTGTAACTGAGGGTACTAATGGCAGTTTTCTAGCAGACCTTCTGTAACTGAGGGTACTAATGGCAGTTTTCTAGCAGACCTTCTGTAACTGAGGGTATTAATGGCAGTTTTCTGGCAGACCTTCTGTAACTGACAGGGTATTAATGGCAGTTTTCTAGCAGACCTGTAACTGAGGGTATTAATGACAGTTTTCTAGCAGACCTTCTGTAACTGAGGGTATTAATGACAGTTTTCTAGCAGACCTTCTGTAACTGAGGGTATTAATGACAGTTTTCCAGGAGACCTTCTATAACTGAGGGTATTAATGGCAGTTTTCTAGCAGACCTTCTGTAACTGACAGGCTATTAATGGCAGTTTTCTAGCAGACCTTCTGTAACTGAGGGTATTAATGGCAGTTTTCTAGCAGACCTTCTGTAACTGAGGGTATTAATGGCAGTTTTCTAGCAGACCTTCTGTAACTGAGGGTATTAATGGCAGTTTTCTAGCAGACCTTCTGTAACTGAGGGTATTAATGGCAGTTTTCTAGCAGACCTTCTGTAACTGACAGGGTATTAATGGCAGTTTTCTAGCAGACCTTCTGTAACTGACAGGGTATTAATGACAGTTTTCTAGCAGACCTTCTGTAACTGAGGGTATTAATGGCCGTTTTCTAGCAGACCTTCTGTAACTGACAGGGTATTAATGACAGTTTTCTAGCAGACCTTCTGTAACTGAGGGTATTAATGACAGTTTTCTAGGAGACCTTCTGTAACTGACAGGGTATTAATGGCAGTTTTCTAGCAGACCTTCTGTAACTGAGGGTATTAATGGCAGTTTTCTAGCAGACCTGTAACTGACAGGGTATTAATGGCAGTTTTCTAGCAGACCTTCTGTAACTGACAGGGTATTAATGGCAGTTTTCTAGCAGACCTTCTGTAACTGACAGGGTATTAATGGCAGTTTTCTAGCAGACCTTCTGTAACTGACAGGGTATTAATGGCAGTTTTCTAGCAGACCTTCTGTAACTGAGGGTATTAATGACAGTTTTCTAGCAGACCTTCTGTAACTGAGGGTATTAATGGCAGTTTTCTAGCAGACCTTCTGTAACTGAATGGGTATTAATGACAGTTTTCTAGCAGACCTTCTGTAACTGAGGGTATTAATGACAGTTTTCTAGCAGACCTTCTGTAACTGACAGGGTATTAATGGCAGTTTTCTAGCAGACCTTCTGTAACTGAATGGGTATTAATGGCAGTTTTCTAGCAGACCTTCTGTAACTGACAGGGTATTAATGGCAGTTTTCTAGCAGACCTTCTGTAACTGACAGGCTATTAATGGCAGTTTTCTAGCAGACCTTCTGTAACTGACAGGGTATTAATGGCAGTTTTCTAGCAGACCTTCTGTAACTGACAGGGTATTAATGGCAGTTTTCTAGCAGACCTTCTGTAACTGAGGGTACTAATGGCAGTTTTCTAGCAGACCTTCTGTAACTGAGGGTATTAATGGCAGTTTTCTAGCAGACCTTCTGTAACTGAGGGTATTAATGGCAGTTTTCTAGCAGACCTTCTGTAACTGAGGGTATTAATGACAGTTTTCTAGCAGACCTTCTGTAACTGACAGGCTATTAATGACAGTTTTCTAGCAGACCTTCTGTAACTGACAGGGTATTAATGGCAGTTTTCTAGCAGACCTTCTGTAACTGACAGGGTATTATTGGCAGTTTTCTAGCAGACCTTCTGTAACTGACAGGATATTAATGGCAGTTTTCTAGCAGACCTTCTGTAACTGACAGGGTATTAATGGCAGTTTTCTAGCAGACCTTCTGTAACTGAGGGTATTAATGACAGTTTTCTAGCAGACCTTCTGTAACTGAGGGTATTAATGACAGTTTTCTAGGAGACCTTCTGTAACTGAGGGTATTAATGGCAGTTTTCTAGCAGACCTTCTGTAACTGAGGGTATTAATGGCAGTTTTCTAGCAGACCTTCTGTAACTGAGGGTACTAATGGCAGTTTTCTAGCAGACCTTCTGTAACTGACAGGGTATTAATGGCAGTTTTCTAGCAGACCTTCTGTAACTGACAGGGTATTAATGACAGTTTTCTAGCAGACCTTCTGTAACTGACAGGATATTAATGACAGTTTTCTAGCAGACCTTCTGTAACTGACAGGGTATTAATGGCAGTTTTCTAGCAGACCTGTAACTGAGGGTATTAATGGCAGTTTTCTAGCAGACCTTCTGTAACTGACAGGGTATTAATGGCAGTTTTCTAGCAGACCTTCTGTAACTGAGGGTATTAATGGCAGTTTTCTAGCAGACCTTCTGTAACTGACAGGGTATTAATGGCAGTTTTCTAGGAGACCTTCTGTAACTGAGGGTATTTTTCACTGCTAGCGGGGGCCAGTGATTCTCAGGCCTAAATGTCTCTACCTTACATAGTGAACTACAATAGTGTTCCATGTGGGATGTATCCTGCGTCTGTCTGTGTCTGGACTGCTGGATTAGCCCTGACAACTCTCACTCTAACCTACGTTTACAGCACATGCTACAGCAGCCCAGGCTAAAAAAACACACTATGCTATTTTTCAGACTGGCCACTGGGGGCAGTGTTAGACAGAGAATGAATGATGAGCGAACGGAGCACATGTCGAGCCAGCTCTGTTTCATACACTGGAGCACATAAACAGAACAGAGCTGAACGGGCAGTAGGCTACAGTTCAAAGGTCATGTCTAACACGTACAACGTCTTCTTAGGCAGTACAGTCTTGTCTAACATGTACCAAGTATTCTAACACTTTACAGTACACTTATTACAATATACAATCAGCCTGGGGGAATGTAATGTTACTACCTTACTACAATATACAATCAGCCTGGGGTAATGTAATGTTACTATCTTACTATAATATACAATCAGCCTGGGGGAATGTAATGTCACTACCTTACTATAATATACAATCAGCCTGGGGGAATGTAATGTTACTACCTTACTACAATATACAATCAGCCTGGGGTAATGTAATGTTACTATCTTACTATAATATACAATCAGCCTGGGGGAATGTCAGCCTGGGGGAATGTAATGTTACTATCTTACTATAATATACAATCAGCCTGGGGGAATGTCAGCCTGGGGGAATGTAATGTTACTATCTTACTATAATATACAATCAGCCTGGGGGAATGTAATGTCACTACCTTACTATAATATACAATCAGCCTGGGGGAATGTAATGTTACTACCTTACTATAATATGCCTGGGGAATGTAATGTCACTACCTTACTATAATATACAATCAGCCTGGGGTAATGTAATGTTACTATCTTACTACAATATACAATCAGCCTGGGGTAATGTAATGTTACTATCTTACTATAATATACAATCAGCCTGGGGTAATGTAATGTTACTACCTTACTATAATATACAATCAGCCTGGGGTGAATGTAATGTTACTATCTTACTATAATATACAATCAGCCTGGGGGAATGTAATGTTACTACCTTACTATAATATACAATCAGCCTGGGGGAATGTCAGCCTGGGGTAATGTAATGTTACTACCTTACTATAATATACAATCAGCCTGGGGGAATGTAATGTTGTTACTATCTTACTATAATATACAATCAGCCTGGGGGAATGTAATGTTACTACCTTACTATAATATACAATCAGCCTAGGGTAATGTAATGTTACTATCTTACTATAATATACAATCAGCCTGGGGGAATGTCAGCCTGGGGGAATGTAATGTTACTACCTTACTATAATATACAATCAGCCTGGGGGAATGTAATGTTACTATCTTACTATAATATACAATCAGCCTGGGGTAATGTAATGTTACTATCTTACTATAATATACAATCAGCCTGGGGGAATGTAATGTTACTACCTTACTATAATATACAATCAGCCTGGGGGAATGTAATGTTACTACCTTACTATAATATACAATCAGCCTGGGGTAATGTAATGTTACTACCTTACTATAATCTGCCTGCCTGTTAGTTATTGGGCACCTCTCCGATGAATAGGAAAATAAAGACTCAGAGAATGAACACGTGGTTAATGTCATGTCATTCATGGCTCTATCTGCACTACACTGCACTGGAACTACAATATGCTATTGGTCCATGCAGTTTATGCGAAGAGAGGAACAGACGATTGATACAGCAGCGTCAACAAACCCAGAGGATATCTTTTTTAAATTCTCCGTTTTGAATAGAAAAACCATTTAGAAATGTTGTCATTGTGGCAGCTGTCATGCAGGCTTGTCTAGTAAAGTTTTATGGTCTAGTTTCTTAAAAAATATATTAAAAAATCCAAATACACAAATCTTGTAGGCTTGCTCTTCTGTGTTAGCTGGGAGAGTGAATTGCAGTGCTCTTCAAATGTTACATGTCTTTTCCACCTCTCTTACATCAGGCACGGGATAAGTATAGGTCAGGGATAAACGTAACCCAGTTACCATAGAGACAGAGTTATCTCTTTTCTTTTTCTATGAACGACTGCTGTATTACAAGACATTGCAATTATATGCAGTCTCACTCACTCACTTTACAGTGTAATGCATAAAATGTCAAATGTAAAAAATATCACACCGTACCATTAGACAAGTCACATCACAGGTGTTTCTATTCTAGCCATGCCAGGTCTCTTTGAATCAGATGAACACCTGCGCTGTAATTGTCTTGCTTTTCTAGAGAGCAGAAAGGCAGTGGTGGTCTCCATCTGGAGAAGAGGGTGTGAGCCGTCTGCCAAGCTGGGCTGGAGAGGGCGGAGGTAGGCTGGATGCTGGGGAGGTGAGGTGGGGTTTGGGTGGTGCCTGCCTGCCTGCCTGTCTGTTGAAAGGGCTGGGTACTGGGGTGGTACATGACTGACTGTCTGTTTACCTGCCTGCCTGCCTGCCTGCCTGCCTGCCTGCCTGCCTGCCTGCCTGCCTGCCTGCCTGCCTGCCTGCCTGCCTGCCTGCCTGACTGCCTGCCTGCCTGCCTGCCTGACTACCTGCCTGCCTGCCTACCTGTCTGTCTGTCTGTCTGTCTGTCTGTCTGTCTGTCTGTCTGTCTGTCTGTCTGTCTGTCTGTCTGTCTGTCTGTCTGTCTGTCTGTCTGTCTGTCTGTCTGACTGACTACCTGACTGCATGCATTTCTGACTGCCTGCCTGATAGCCTGCCTCTTGAGGAGCTCTGAAACACAAAGGCTATCCTTCTCACTTCAAAGTGAATTTGTAATGAAAGTGACTGACTGACTGAGTGCTAGCTATCACATTGAGATCGCAGGCTTTCCAGACAGTCAAATCTGAAATTGATCATTTGAATTTCAAATGTGTTGTATTGAGGTTAAAGGCAGGTAGGGCGTTTTCTTTCGTTCAGCTCTCTCTCTCTCTCTCTCTCTCTCTCTCTCTCTCTCTCTCTCTCTCTCTCTCTCTCTCTCTCTCTCTCTCTCTCTCTCTCTCTCTCTCTCTCTCTCCTTTCCTCATTGTTGTTGAATAATAATGTTTTAACAGAGGGGTAAGAGAGGAGAGAGCAATCTCCTACAAATTTTTTTCCATTAATTATAATCCACATATTAAGTCACATTTCCTGTTGCTGAAGGATTATTTTCCTGCTGTAGGAAACTGACTCAAATTAAGATCGTACATCTGTATATTTCCTGAGCTTTTGGGTGTTGTCTGCTGTCTGCTGTCTGTTGTCCGCTGCCTGCTGTCTGCTGTCTGTTGTCTGCTGTCTGCTGTCTGTTGTCTGCTGTCTGCTGTCTGTTGTCTGTTGTCTGCTGTCTGCTGTCTGTTGTCTGTTGTCTGCTGTCTGTTGTCTGCTGTCTGTTGTCTGCTGTCTGCTGTCTGTTGTCTGCTGTCTGTTGTCTGCTGTCTGTTGTCTGCTGTCTGTTGTCTGCTGTCTGTTGTCTGTTGTCTGCTGTCTGCTGTCTGTTGTCTGCTGTCTGTTGTCTGCTGTCTGCTGTCTGTTGTCTGCTGTCTGTTGTCTGTTGTCTGCTGTCTGTTGTCTGTTGTCTGCTATCTGCTGTCAGCCTACACCTTCCCATCCAGCCCCCTCAAACCTCCCCACAGCCTGACCCCTCTATCCAGCCCCCTCAACCCTCCACACAGCCTGACCCCTCCATCCAGCCCCCTCAAACCTCCCCACAGCCTGACCCCTCCATCCAGCCCCCTCAAACCTCCACACAGCCTGACCCCTCCATCCAGCCCCCTCAATTCTCCACACAGCCTGACCCCTCCATCCAGGCCCCTCCATCCTCCCCACAGCCTGACCCCTCCATCCAGCCCCCTCAATCCTCCACACAGCCTGACCCCTCCATCCAGCCCCTCAATCCTCCCCACAGCCTGACCCCTCCATCCAGCCCCCTCAATCCTCCACACAGCCTGACCCCTCCATCCAGCCCCTCAATCCTCCCCACAGCCTACACCCTCCATCCAGCCCCCCTTTAGCCTGTCTCGCTCTACACACTCTCTCCCAGACACCATTAAGCCAGCCCACACTCTCAGCCCGTACCGACTCCAGTCCCCCTCCAACCCGCACCCCTCTCCCTGCCTGCATCCTGTCCCAGCCAACATTTTCCTTCAGCCACCCTCCTCTTCCAGCCCCCCTCCAGCCCAACCTTCTAAAGCCCCCCACACACAGCCTGCAGCCCTGCACCCTCCATCCCCTCTCCAGCCTGCTCCCTCTCCACTCCGACGCCTCCAGCCCACACCCAGACAGCTCTAAGCCAGACTTGCTACGCAGCCAGAGATAAAAGGCTCAGAACTGGATGGAAATCCAATGAGCCACCAATCCCTAACAAGTCTGGGTCTGTAGTCAGTCTTTTGTTGGAGCCTGATTAAAAGTAATCTGGAGAAGTAATAACCTGGACTTGAAAAGCCATTTTCTTAGCTCCTTATTAGCATAACACATAACACTCAAAATGGATGGATTGTTTGAAATAATAAAATCATAAAAAATCATCTTAGCAGGCCTCACTTGGTCTCTGTTCAGTGACAGGAGGGAGGTCAGTCAGGGCCTTGTGGTCTATGTATTACAGGTCCTTGTGGTCTATGTATTACAGGTCCTGGTGGTCTATGTATTACAGGTCCTGGTGGTCTATGTATTACAGGTCCCTGTGGTCTATGTATTACAGGTCCTTGTGGTCTATGTATTACAGGTCCTTGTGGTCTGTGTATTACAGAACAGTTACAGGAGGTTAGTCAGGTCCTTGTGGTCTATGTATTACAGGTCCCTGTGGTCTATGAATTACAGGTCCTTGTGGTCTATGCATTGCAGTTCCTTTTTGGTCTATGTATTACATGTCCTTGTGGTCTATGTATTACAGGTCCTTGTGGTCTGTGTATTACAGGTCCCAGTGGTCTATGTATTACAGGTCCTGGTGGTCTATGTATTACAGGTCCTTGTGGTCTATGTATTACAGGTCCCAGTGGTCTATGTATTACAGGTCCTGGTGGTCTATGTATTACAGGTCCTTGTGGTCTATGTATTACAGGTCCTTGTGGTCTGTGTATTACAGAACAGTTACAGGAGGTTAGTCAGGTCCTTGTGGTCTATGTATTACAGGTCCTTGTGGTCTATGCATTGCAGTTCCTTTTTGGTCTATGTATTACAGGTCCTTGTGGTCTATGTATTACAGGTCCTTGTGGTCTATGTATTACAGGTCCTGGTGGTCTATGTATTACAGGTCCTGGTGGTCTATGTATTACAGGTCCCTGTGGTCTATGTATTACAGGTCCTTGTGGTCTATGTATTACAGGTCCTGGTGGTCTATGTATTACAGGTCCTTGTGGTCTGTGTATTACAGAACAGTTACAGGAGGTCAGTCAGGTCCTGGTGGTCTATGTATTACAGGTCCTTGTGGTCTGTGTATTACAGAACAGTTACAGGAGGTCAGTCAGGTCCTTGTGGTCTATGTATTACAGGTCCCTGTGGTCTATGTATTACAGGTCCCTGTGGTCTATGTATTACAGAACAGTTACAGGAGGTCAGTCAGGTCCTTGCGGTCTATGTATTACAGGTCCTTGTGGTCTATGTATTACAGGTCCTGGTGGTCTATGTATTACAGATCCTTGTGGTCTATGTATTACAGGTCCTTGTGGTCTATGTATTACAGGTCCCTGTGGTCTATGTATTACAGATCCTTGTGGTCTATGTATTACAGGTCCTTGTGGTCTATGTATTACAGGTCCCTGTGGTCTATGTATTACAGGTCCCTGTGGTCTATGTATTACAGGTCCTGGTGGTCTATGTATTACAGGTCCTTGTGGTCTATGTATTACAGAACAGTTACAGGAGAGGTGACTACCTCATGAAGCTGGTTGAGAGAATACCAGGAGTGTGCAAAGCTGTCATCAAGGCAAAGCGTGGCTATTTGAAGAATCTCAAATATTAAATATATTTTGATTTGTTTAACCTCTCTTGGGTAGGGGGCAGTATTTTCACGTCCGGATGAAAGCGTGCCCAAAGTAAACTGCCTGTTACTCAGGCCCAGAAGCTAGGACATACATATAATTAGATTTGGATAGAAAACACTCTAAAGTTTATAAAACTGTTAAAATTATGTCTGTGAGTATAACAGAACTGATATGGCAGGCGAAACCCCAAGTACAAACCATCCCCCCAAAAAAATATTCAGCCTACCACTGTTTTCAATGGCTGTCACTTTTGTTATAAGGCGAAATCCTCCCAGATTGCAGTTCCTAGGGCTTCCACTAGATGTCAACAGTCTTTAGAAAGAGTTTCAGGCTGGTTTTTGGAAAAATGAGGCAGAAATTGTAGTTTTTCTAGGTGGCTCCCATTTTGACTGTAGTGTTTCCAAACGCGTGGAAGAGAACGCGTTCTTTAGTATTTTTCTCCGGTAAAGACATTAACAATTCTCCGTCTTAAATTTGATTGTTTATTTACGTATTAGGGTACCTAAGGTTTGATTATAAATGTTGTTTGACTTATTTGGAAAAGTTTATTAGTAATGTTTGGGATTCATTTTGTATGCATTTTGATGGAGGGATTATTGACTGAAGCGTGCCAGCAACTGAGTTTTTATGGATCTAAAGAAGGACATTATCAAACAAAAGAACCATTTGTGATGTATCTGGGACCTTTTGGAGTGCCAACAGAAGGAGATCATCAAAGGTAAGGCATTTATTATATCGCTATCTCTGACTTTCGTGGCGCACCTGCCTGGTTGAATATGTTTTTCATGCTTTTGTATGCGGGGCGCTGTCCTCAGATAATCGCATGGTGTGCTTTCGCCGTAAAGCCTTTTTGAAATCTGACACAGCGGCTGGATTAACAAGAAGTTAAGTTATTATTCTACAATGTAGAAAATAGTAAAAAATAAAGAAAAATCCTTGAATGAGTAGGTGTTCTAAAACCTTTTGCTTGGTAGTGCAGCTTTTTTTGTCAAATACACTCTTAAATTACTGCAGTATGGAGCGCAAATTGTAAAACCCAGAAGGGAAACCAAAGTAAATGTATGACCAACTGGGTTCTAACCCCAGGACTGCTGCAAGCCACAAGACTGAACCGTGATTAAAGTTAACCTCATGGATCCTCCCTCTCTCTCTCTCTCTCTCTCTTACTTCTCCCTGAATGGGTTCTGGAGTTACTTATCTGAGACTTTTATGATTCATACTGTGTGGGGAGACATCAGGAGTCTAACTTCAGCTCCAACCACCTCCAACATATAATAGTCTCTCCCCCTTCTCACGGTACCAGTCTTTATTCTTAGGTCTGCAGGGTCCAATAGTGTAACATTACAGCCATATCTCCGTGCTTGGCATTGGACAGGACCGTACACATGTTGAAAACACCTGGCTGGCCCCTCTCTCCAGACACTTTGTCAGAGTCCTTGGCTGACAATAAAACGTTTTAGATTATTTCTTTTTATTTATTTTTTTTACACCCAATTCACTACAAAGTGCACTACTTTTATAGAGCTCTGGTCAAAAGTCGTCCACTATATGGGGAATAGGGTCCCATTTGGGATGCACTTATGTCTTTCTAATAGACACCAGAGTAGGTACAGTAGTGGATATGAAGAGACTACAGGGACCCAGTCTAAAACCCTTCATTAACACAACAGACTACAGGGACCCAGTCTGATAACCCTTCATTAAAACAACAGACTACAGGGACCCAGTCTGATAACCCTTCATTAACACAACAGACTACAGGGACCCAGTCTGATAACCCTTCATTAACACAACAGACTACAGGGACCCAGTCTGATAACCCTTCATTAACACAACAGACTACAGGGACCCAGTCTGATAACCCTTCATTAACACAACAGACTACAGGGACCCAGTCTGATAACCCTTCATTAACACAACAGACTACAGGGACCCAGTCTGATAACCCTTCATTAACACAACAGACTACAGGGACCCAGTCTGTTAACCCTTCATTAATACAACAGACTACAGGGACCCAGTCTGATAACCCTTCATTAACACAACAGACTACAGGGACCCAGTCTAAAACCCTTCATTAACACAACAGACTACAGGGACCCAGTCTGATAACCCTTCATTAACACAACAGACTACAAGGACCCAGTCTGATAACCCTTCATTAACACAACAGACTACAGGGACCCAGTCTGATAACCCTTCATTAACACAACAGACTACAGGGACCCAGTCTAAAACCCTTCATTAACACAACAGACTACAGGGACCCAGTCTGATAACCCTTCATTAACACAACAGACTACAGGGACCCAGTCTAAAACCCTTCATTAACACAACAGACTACAGCGACCCAGTCTGATAACCCTTCATTAACACAACAGACTACAGGGACCCAGTCTGATAACCCTTCATTAATACAACAGACTACAGGGACCCAGTCTGATAACCCTTCATTAACACAACAGACTACAGGGACCCAGTCTGATAACCCTTCATTAACACAACAGACTACAGGGACCCAGTCTGATAACCCTTCATTAACACAACAGACTACAGGGACCCAGTCTGTTAACCCTTCATTAATACAACAGACTACAGGGACCCAGTCTGATAACCCTTCATTAACACAACAGACTACAGGGACCCAGTCTAAAACCCTTCATTAACACAACAGACTACAGGGACCCAGTCTGATAACCCTTCATTAACACAACAGACTACAAGGACCCAGTCTGATAACCCTTCATTAACACAACAGACTACAGGGACCCAGTCTGATAACCCTTCATTAACACAACAGACTACAGGGACCCAGTCTAAAACCCTTCATTAACACAACAGACTACAGGGACCCAGTCTGATAACCCTTCATTAACACAACAGACTACAGGGACCCAGTCTAAAACCCTTCATTAACACAACAGACTACAGCGACCCAGTCTGATAACCCTTCATTAACACAACAGACTACAGGGACCCAGTCTGATAACCCTTCATTAATACAACAGACTACAGGGACCCAGTCTGATAACCCTTCATTAACACAACAGACTACAGGGACCCAGTCTAAAGCCCTTCATTAACACAACAGACTACAGGGACCCAGTCTAAAACCCTTCATTAACACAACAGACTACAGGGACCCAGTCTGATAACCCTTCATTAACACAACAGACTACAGGGACCCAGTCTGATAACCCTTCATTAACACAACAGACTACAGGGACCCAGTCTAAAACCCTTCATTAACACAACAGACTACAGGGACCCAGTCTGATAACCCTTCATTAACACAACAGACTACAGGGACCCAGTCTAAAACCCTTCATTAACACAACAGACTACAGCGACCCAGTCTGATAACCCTTCATTAACACAACAGACTACAGGGACCCAGTCTGACAACCCTTCATTAACACAACAGACTACAGGGACCCAGTCTGATAACCCTTCATTAACACAACAGACTACAGGGACCCAGTCTGATAACCCTTCATTAACACAACAGACTACAAGGACCCAGTCTGATAACCCTTCATTAACACAACAGACTACAAGGACCCAGTCTGATAACCCTTCATTAACACAACAGACTACAGGGACCCAGTCTGATAACCCTTCATTAACACAACAGACTACAGGGACCCAGTCTGATAACCCTTCATTAACACAACAGACTACAGGGACCCAGTCTGATAACCCTTCATTAACACAACAGACTACAGGGACCCAGTCTGATAACCCTTCATTAACACAACAGACTACAGGGACCCAGTCTGATAACCCTTCATTAACACAACAGACTACAGGGACCCAGTCTGATAACCCTTCATTAACACAACAGACTACAGGGACCCAGTCTGATAACCCTTCATTAACACAACAGACTACAGGGACCCAGTCTGATAACCCTTCATTAAAACAACAGACTACAGGGACCCAGTCTGATAACCCTTCATTAACACAACAGACTACAGGGACCCAGTCTGATAACCCTTCATTAACACAACAGACTACAGGTACCCAGTCTGATAACCCTTCATTAACACAACAGACTACAGGGACCCAGTCTGATAACCCTTCATTAACACAACAGACTACAGGGACCCAGTCTGATAACCCTTCATTAACACAACAGACTACAGGGACCCAGTCTGATAACCCTTCATTAACACAACAGACTAATTCATGGTTAGCTCCATAGAGGACTTATAGTAGCAGTGTGTTTAAATGAAGCAGAACTTAAAGATGACCGTCTGATGACGTCTCTTATAATCCTGGTCAAATAATGTATTTTATACAAAACAACTTTAATTTCAGCTTGATCTTTATATAATCAGCACAGGGGACCTTTCATGGTGAAAACAGAGTTTGGTCTTTAAGGCCCCAAAATAGTCAAATGTCAAATAGAAGTTAGATCTCTGCAATCAGCATGATTTCTGTATAACGTATATACTTTCCATTATTAATGAGGTGGACAATAGTGGAGTCAGTGAGGGAATCAAAGACTCCTATTCAGGAGAAGTAGTGTGGCGTAGGACTAGGGGGTCAGAGAATGTCAGGGCAGTCTCAATACCACCACACACACTACAGCATCAGAAAGACCAGGTCAAAATGCAGTCCTCCCCATTTAGCTTTGTGATAATGTGTATACTATTGTCTCTCGTTCCTTACTGCTGATTGGTGGCCTTCAGAGTGGTGTGTGTGTGTTTGTGTGTGTGTGTGTGGCCTGTCCTGTGCTGCTCTGTCCTTGTCTCTGTCGCTGCCCCTCTCTCTGCCTCTTTCCCTGTCTCTGTCGCTGTCCCTGTCTCTGCCTCTGTCACTGTCTCCCCGTCCCTGTCTCTCTCTCTGCCTCTGTCCCTGTCTCTGTCTCCGTCTCCGTCTCTGCTTCTGTCCCTGTCTCTCTCTCTCTCTCTCTCTCTCTCTCTGTCTCTGTCTCTGTCTCTGTCCCTGTCTCTCTCTCTCTGTCTCTGTCTCTGTCCCTGTCCCTGTCTCTCTCTGCCTTTGTCCCTGTCTCTGTCGTTGTCCCTGTCTCTCTCTCTGCCTCTTTCCCTGTCTCTGTCGCTGTCCCTGTCTCTGCCTCTGTCACTGTCTCCCCGTCCCTGTCTCTCTCTCTGCCTCTTTCCCTGTCTCTGTCGCTGTCCCTGTCTCTGCCTCTGTCACTGTCTCCCCGTCCCTGTCTCTCTCTCTGCCTCTGTCCCTGTCTCTGTCTCCGTCTCCGTCTCTGCTTCTGTCCCTGTCTCTCTCTCTCTCTCTCTCTCTCTCTCTGTCTCTGTCTCTGTCTCTGTCCCTGTCTCTCTCTCTCTGTCTCTGTCTCTGTCCCTGTCCCTGTCTCTCTCTGCCTTTGTCCCTGTCTCTGTCCCTGTCTCTGCTTCTGTCTCTGTCCCTGTCTCTGTCACTGTCCGTCTCTCTGCCTCTGTCTCTCTCTCTGTCTCTGTCCCTGTCTCTGTCCCTCTCCCTCTCTCTGTCTCTCTGTCCCTGTCTTTGTCCCTGTCACTGTCCCTGTCTCTGCTTCTGTCTCTGCTTCTGTCTCTGCTTCTGTCCCTGACTCTGTCCCTGACTCTGTCCCTGTCTCTGTCCCTCTCTCTGTCTCTGTCCCTGTCTCTGTCCCTGTCTCTGCTTCTGTTCCTGTCTCTGTGTCTGTCCCTGTCTCTGTCCCTGTCTCTGTCCCTGTCTCCTCTGTCTTTGTGTCTGTCCCTGTCTCTGTCCATGTCTCTGTCTCTGCCTCTATCTCTGTCTTTGTCTTTGTCTCTGTCTCTGTTTCTGTCTCTGTCTCTGACCCTGTCTCTGTCTCTCTCTCTGTCTCTGCCCTGTCTCTGACCCTGTCTCTGTCTCTGTTTCTGTCTCTGTCTCTGACCCTGTCTTTGTCTCTGTCTCTGTTTCTGTCTCTGTCTCTGACCCTGTCTTTGTCTCTCTCTCTGTCTCTGCCCTGTCTCTGACCCTGTCTCTGTCTCTGACCCTGTCTCTGGCTGGGCCCTCTCTCTCCAGATGGCAGTCTCTGATCATTTATTGATGACCAAGTTCACAGAGTGGCACCCAGCTGCTGCATTCACACTCTCCAGGCCACCACAGTACAGCTCAGCTCAGCACAGCTTAGCAACCAGAGACGCTGAATTTCCTCTGCTCGCTCTCTCTCTCCCTCAATTCAATTCAAGGGGCTTTATTGGCATGGGAAACGTATGTTAACGTTGCCAAAGAAAGTGAGGTAGATAATATACAAAAGTGAAATAAACAATACAAATGAACAGTAAACATTACACTCACAGAAGTTCCAAAAGAATAAAGACATTTCAAATGTCATATTATGTATATATACAGTGTTGTAACGATGTGCAAATAGTTAATGTACAAAAGGGAAAATAAATAAACATAAATATGGGTTGTATTTACAATGGTGTTTGTTCTTCACTGGTTGACCTTTTCTTGTGGCAACAGGTCACAAATCTTGCTGCTGTGATGTCACACTGTGGTATTTCACCCAGTAGATATGGGAGTTTATCAAAATTGGGTTTGTTTTCGAATTCTTCGTGGATCTGTGTAATCTGAAGGAAATATGTGTCTCTAATATGGTCATACATTTGGCAGGTTAGGAAGTGCAGCTCAGTTTTCACCTCATTTTGTGGGCAGTGTGCACATAGCCTGTCTTCTCTTGAGAGCCAGGACTGCCTACGCTGGCCTTTCTCAATAGCAAGGCTATGCTCACTGAGTCTGTACATAGTCAAAGCTTTCCTTAAGTTTGGGTCAGTCACAGTGGTCAGGTATTCTGCCACTGTGTACTCTCTGTTTAGGGCAAAATAACATTCTAGTTTGCTCTGTTTTTTTGTTAATTCTTTCTAATATGTCAAGTAATTATCTTTTTGTTTTCTCATGATTTGGTTGGGTCTAATTGTGTTGCTGTCCTGGGACTCTGTGGGGTCTGTTTGTGTTTGTGAACAGAGCCCCAGGACCAGCTTGCGTTGGGGACTCTTCTCCAGGTTCATCTCTCTGTAGGTGATGGCTTTGTTATGGAAGGTTTGGGAATCGCTTCCTTTTAGGTGGTTGTAGAATTTAACGGCTCTTTTCTGGATTTTGATAATTAGCTGGTATCAGCCTAATCTCTCTCCCTCCCTCCCTCCCTCCCTCCCTCCCATACTTCTTGTCTTTGTCTCTCTTCTACTGAGTGTGTGCCACAGGGAGAGGAAGGGAGAAGAACAAGGAACCGTATGTGCTGTGTTACTTTAGATCATAGACTAACTCTATGACTTTAGTGTACTAACATACACTTACAGTATATTTTGGCTTCTGCTTTGGCTAGCAAGTCAAGTTACTCCAACAGTCCTCATCTTAGTCATACCGTATCTGAACAAAAGAAAAGAGAAGTTGTATTTTTATTTATAGGGCTGGTTTCCTGGATACAGATTAAGCCTAGTCCTGGATTTTAATAAACACGGTAAATGCAGATTATCTGAGATGGGGGTTATAATTGTGAATAGAGAAACGCTTCTACTTCATGATGTACTCTTCAACCTCACTGTGTTCTCTCTTCAACCTCACTGTGTTCTCTCTTCAACCTCACTGTGTTCTCTCTTCAACCTCACTGTGTTCTCTCTTCAACCTCACTGTGTTCTCTCTTCAACCTCACTGTGTTCTCTCTTCAACCTCACTGTGTTCTCTCTTCAACCTCACTGTGTTCTCTCTTCAACCTCACTGTGTTCTCTCTTCAACCTCACTGTGTTCTCTCTGTTCAGGACCAAATAACATTCTAGTTTGCTCTGTTTTTTCGTTAATTCTTTCCAATGTGTCAAGTAATTATCTTTTTGTTTTCTCATGATTTGGTTGGGCCTAATTGTGTTGCTGTCCTGGGGCTCTGTGGGATCTGTTTGTGTTTGTGAACAGAGCCCCAGGACCAGTTTGTTTGGGGGACTCTTCTTCAGTTTAATTTCTCTGTAGGTGATGGCTTGGTTATGGAAAGTTTGGGAATAACTTCCTTTTAGGTGGTTGTAGAATTTAATGTCTCTTTTCTGGATTTTGATACTCTCTCTCTCTCGCTGTCTGTCTCTCTTTCTCTCCCCTCTCTCTCTATCCACTCCCCTCCCCCCTCTCTCAATTCAATTCAAGTGGGACGTTATTGGAATGGGAAACATATGTTTATATTGCCAAAGCAAGTGAAATAAACAATAAACTGTCACGCCCTGATCTGTTTCACCTGTCTTTGTGCTTGTCTCCACCCCCCTCCAGGTGTCGCCCATCTTCCCCAATATCCCTTAAGTATTTATACCTGTGTTCTCTGTTTGTCTGTTGCCAGTTTGTTTTGTTCGTATAACCTACCAGCGTTTTGTTTTCCCTGCTCCCGCCTGTTCCTTGTCTCATGTTTTTTAGTTTCCCGGTTCTGACCGTTCTGCCCGCCCCTGACTGAGCCTGCCTGTCATCCTGTACCGTTGCCCCACTGCTCTGGATTATTGACCCCTGCCTGACCTGACCCTGACCCTGAGCCAGCCTGCTGTTCCGGTGCCTTACACCCTCTCTGGATTATTGACCCCTGCCTGACCCTGACCTGTCGTTTGCCTGCCCCTGTTTTAAGAATACATTTTAGTTTCCTCAACATTGTCTGCACGTGGGTCATACCTTAAAACGTGATATAAACAAAAGTGAGAAGAAACTAAAAACAACATCAACAAAAACCATCAACAATTATTGGACTCCTAAAGGTTTCAAAAGGATAAAGACATTTAATGTACTATCATCAGCTATGTAGAGGGAAATATGTGTCTCTAATATGGTCATACATTTGGCAGGAGGTTAGGAAGTGCAGCTCAGTTTCCACCTCATTTTGAAGGCAGTGTGCACATAGCCTGTCTTCTCTTGAGAGCCAGGTCTGCCTGCGGCGGCCTTTCTCAATAGCAAGGCTATGATCAATGAATCTCTCGCTCTCTCGCTCTCTCTTTCTTTCTAGACAGCCATGTTAAAACTAAGCGTATGTCCCAAACGGTAAGCCATTCCCTACGTAGTGCACTACTTTGAACAGAGCCCTATGGGCCTGATAGAAGGAATAGTGTCCCACTTGACACGTAAACTAACTGTCGACTTCAGGCCTAGGAATGTACAGTCTGATGAAGGCAGAACACAGGACAGTGGAGCGTCTGTCTGGGTCCTAGGAATGTACAGTCTGATGAAGGCAGAACACAGGACAGTGGAGCGTCTGTCTGGGTCCTAGGAATGTACAGTCTGATGAAGGCAGAACACAGGACAGTGGAGCGTCTGTCTGGGTCCTAGGAATGTACAGTCTGATGAAGGCAGAACACAGGACAGTGGAGCGTCTGTCTGGGTCCTAGGAATGTACAGTCTGATGAAGGCAGAACACAGGACAGTGGAGCGTCTGTCTGGGTCCTAGGAATGTACAGTCTGATGAAGGCAGAACACAGGACAGTGGAGCGTCTGTCTGGGTCCTAGGAATGTACAGTCTGATGAAGGCAGAACAAAGGACAGTGGAGCGTCTGTCTGGGTCCTATTTCCTCCTTTAACACTCTGTACATAGAAATGCCTGAGTCGGCCGTGTGTGTGTGTTTGTGTGCCTGTGTACGTGCCTGTGTGTGTGTGTGAGACCCTTGCTGACCCCTGGCAGGATTAAAACTCAGCAGGGGCCTCCTGTCGACTTGTCCTCTAACCCAATATAATCTGTCTCTCTCTCTAAATCACTAGCACAGAGACCTCTTTACTTGTATTTACTATTTACTATACATTTACTTTAAAACTGAGAGACTGACCTGTATGTGTTTAGAACAGAGAGACTGACCTGTATGTCTTTAGAACTGAGAGACTGACCTGCATGTCTTTAGAACAGAGAGACTGACCTGCATCTCTTTACGTTAGAACTGAGAGACTGACCTGTATGTCTTTAGAACAGAGAGACTGACCTGTATGTCTTTAGAACTGAGAGACTGACCTGTATGTCTTTAGAACAGAGAGACTGACCTGTATGTCTTTAGAACTGAGAGACTGACCTGTATGTCTTTAGAACTGAGAGACTGACCTGTATGTCTTTAGAACAGAGAGACTGACCTGTATGTCTTTAGAACTGAGAGACTGACCTGTATGTCTTTACTTTAGAACTGAGCGACTGACCTGTATGTCTTTAGAACTGAGAGACTGACCTGTATGTCTTTAGAACTGAGAGACTGACCTGTATGTCTTTACTTTAGAACTGAGAGACTGATCTGTATGTCTTTAGAACTGAGAGACTGACCTGTATGTCTTTACTTTAGAACTGAGAGACTGACCTGTATGTCTTTAGAACTGAGAGACTGACCTGTATGTCTTTACTTTAGAACTGAGAGACTGACCTGTATGTCTTTACTTTAGAACTGAGAGACTGACCTGTATGTCTTTAGAACTGAGAGACTGACCTGTATGTCTTTACTTTAGAACTGAGAGACTGACCTGCATGTCTTTACTTTAGAACTGAGAGACTGACTTGTATGTCTTTAGAACTGAGAGACTGACCTGCATGTCTTTACTTTAGAAAGGAGAGACTACCTGTATGTCTTTAGAACTGAGCGACTGACCTGTATGTCTTTAGAACAGAGAGACTGACCTGCATCTCTTTACGTTAGAACTGAGAGACTGACCTGTATGTCTTTAGAACAGAGAGACTGACCTGTATGTCTTTAGAACTGAGAGACTGACCTGTATGTCTTTAGAACTGAGAGACTGACCTGTATGTCTTTAGAACTGAGAGACTGACCTGTATGTCTTTAGAACAGAGAGACTGACCTGTATGTCTTTAGAACAGAGAGACTGACCTGTATGTCTTTAGAACTGAGAGACTGACCTGTATGTCTTTAGAACTGAGAGACTGACCTGTATGTCTTTACTTTAGAACTGAGAGACTGACCTGCATGTCTTTACTTTAGAACTGAGAGACTGACTTGTATGTCTTTAGAACTGAGAGACTGACCTGCATGTCTTTACTTTAGAAAGGAGAGACTACCTGTATGTCTTTAGAACTGAGCGACTGACCTGTATGTCTTTAGAACAGAGAGACTGACCTGCATCTCTTTACGTTAGAACTGAGAGACTGACCTGTATGTCTTTAGAACAGAGAGACTGACCTGTATGTCTTTAGAACTGAGAGACTGACCTGTATGTCTTTAGAACTGAGAGACTGACCTGTATGTCTTTAGAACTGAGAGACTGACCTGTATGTCTTTACTTTAGAACTGAGAGACTGACCTGCATGTCTTTACTTTAGAACTGAGAGACTGACTTGTATGTCTTTAGAACTGAGAGACTGACCTGCATGTCTTTACTTTAGAAAGGAGAGACTACCTGTATGTCTTTAGAACTGAGCGACTGACCTGTATGTCTTTAGAACAGAGAGACTGACCTGCATCTCTTTACGTTAGAACTGAGAGACTGACCTGTATGTCTTTAGAACAGAGAGACTGACCTGTATGTCTTTAGAACTGAGAGACTGACCTGTATGTCTTTAGAACTGAGAGACTGACCTGTATGTCTTTAGAACTGAGAGACTGACCTGTATGTCTTTAGAACAGAGAGACTGACCTGTATGTCTTTAGAACTGAGAGACTGACCTGTATGTCTTTAGAACTGAGAGACTGACCTGTATGTCTTCTAGAACTGAGAGACTGACCTGTATGTCTTTAGAACTGAGAGACTGACCTGTATGTCTTTAGAACTGAGAGACTGACCTGATGTCTTTACTTTAGAACTGAGAGACTGACCTGTATGTCTTTAGAACTGAGAGACTGACCTGTATGTCTGCGGGCTGCCTGACTTTAGAACTGAGAGACTGACCTGTATGTCTTTAGAACTGAGAGACTGACCTGTATGTCTTTACTTTAGAACTGAGAGACTGACCTGTATGTCTTTAGAACTGAGAGACTGACCTGTATGTCTTTACTTTAGAACTGAGCGACTGACCTGTATGTCTTTAGAACTGAGAGACTGACCTGTATGTCTTTACTTTAGAACTGAGAGACTGATCTGTATGTCTTTAGAACTGAGAGACTGACCTGTATGTCTTTACTTTAGAACTGAGAGACTGACCTGTATGTCTTTAGAACTGAGAGACTGACCTGTATGTCTTTACTTTAGAACTGAGAGACTGACCTGTATGTCTTTACTTTAGAACTGAGAGACTGACCTGTATGTCTTTAGAACTGAGAGACTGACCTGTATGCCTTTACTTTAGAACTGAGAGACTGACCTGCATGTCTTTACTTTAGAACTGAGAGACTGACTTGTATGTCTTTAGAACTGAGAGACTGACCTGCATGTCTTTACTTTAGAAATGAGAGACTACCTGTATGTCTTTAGAACTGAGCGACTGACCTGTATGTCTTTAGAACAGAGAGACTGACCTGCATCTCTTTACGTTAGAACTGAGAGACTGACCTGTATGTCTTTAGAACAGAGAGACTGACCTGTATGTCTTTAGAACTGAGAGACTGACCTGTATGTCTTTAGAACTGAGAGACTGACCTGTATGTCTTTAGAACTGAGAGACTGACCTGTATGTCTTTAGAACAGAGAGACTGACCTGTATGTCTTTAGAACAGAGAGACTGACCTGTATGTCTTTAGAACTGAGAGACTGACCTGTATGTCTTTAGAACTGTGAGACTGACCTGTATGTCTTTAGAACTGAGAGACTGACCTGTATGTCTTTAGAACTGAGAGACTGACCTGTATGTCTTTAGAACAGAGAGACTGACCTGTATGTCTTTAGAACTGAGAGACTGACCTGTATGTCTTTAGAACTGAGAGACTGACCTGTATGTCTTTAGAACAGAGAGACTGACCTGTATGTCTTTACTTTAGAACTGAGAGACTGACCTGTATGTCTTTAGAACTGAGAGACTGACCTGTATGTCTTTACTTTAGAACTGAGAGACTGATCTGTATGTCTTTAGAACTGAGAGACTGACTTGTATGTCTTTACTTTAGAACTGAGAGACTGACCTGTATGTCTTTAGAACTGAGAGACTGACCTGTATGTCTTTACTTTAGAACTGAGAGACTGACCTGCATGTCTTTAGAACTGAGAGACTGACCTGTATGTCTTTAGAACTGAGAGACTGACCTGTATGTCTTTAGAACTGAGAGACTGACCTGTATGTCTTTAGAACTGAGAGACTGACCTGTATGTCTTTAGAACTGAGAGACTGACCTGTACTTTACTTTAGAACTGAGAGACTGACCTGTATGTCTTTAGAACTGAGAGACTGACCTGTATGTCTTTAGAACAGAGAGACTGACCTGTATGTCTTTAGAACTGAGAGACTGACCTGTATGCTCAGACTGACTGTATGTCTTTAGAACTGAGAGACTGACCTGTATGTCTTTAGAACTGAGAGACTGACCTGTATGTCTTTAGAACTGAGAGACTGACCTGTATGTCTTTACTTTAGAACTGAGAGACTGACCTGTATGTCTTTACTTTAGAACTGAGAGACTGATCTGTATGTCTTTAGAACTGAGAGACTGACCTGTATGTCTTTACATAAGAACTGAGACTGACCTGTATGTATTTAAATGTCTTTAAATGCTGTTATGTCTTTAAATGTCATGAAATGTCTTTATATGTCTTTTAAATGTATTTTACATGTCTTGAAATGTCTTTAAATGTCTTCATATGTTTTTACATGTCTTGAAATGTCTTTATATGTCTTGAAATGTCTTGAAAACATTTTATACGTCTTTAAATGTCTTGAAATGTCGTTATATGTCTTGAAATGTCTTCATATGTCTTGAAATGTCTTTAAATGTCTTGAAATGTAGTAGCTCTGCAGCAAGCCCCAGTCACCCCATGTCCTCTCCGTCACTAAGGCAAGGGGCTACAGTAGTGCTGCAGCCAGCCCCAGTCACCCCATGTCCTCTCTGGAACTAAGGCAAGGGGCTACAGTAGTGCTGCAGCCAGCCCCAGTCACCCCATGTCCTCTCTGGAACTAAGGGAAGGGGCTACAGTAGCGCTGCAGTCAGCCCCAGTCACCCCATGTCCTCTCTGGAACTAAGGCAAGGGGCTACAGTAGCGCTGCAGGCAGCCCCAGTCACCCCATGTCCTCTCTGGAACTAAGGGGCTACAGTAGTGCTGCAGCCAGCCCCAGTCACCCCATGTCCTCTCTGGAACTAAGGCAAGGGGCTACAGTAGCGCTGCAGGCAGCCCCAGTCACCCCATGTCCTCTCTGGAACTAAGGCAAGGGGCTACAGTAGTGCTGCAGGCAGCCCCAGTCACCCCATGTCCTCTCTGGAACTAAGGCAAGGGGCTACAGTAGCGCTGCAGCCAGCCCCAGTCACCCCATGTCCTCTCTGGAACTAAGGCAAGGGGCTACGGTAGTGCTGCAGCAAGCCCCAGTCACCCCATGTCCTCTCTGGAACTAAGGGGCTACAGTAGCGCTGCAGCCAGCCCCAGTCACCCCATGTCCTCTCTGGAACTAAGGCAAGGGGCTACAGTAGTGCTGCAGCCAGCCCCAGTCACCCCATGTCCTCTCTGGAACTAAGGGGCTACAGTAGCGCTGCAGCCAGCCCCAGTCACCCCATGTCCTCTCTGGAACTAAGGCAAGGGGCTACAGTAGTGCTGCAGCCAGCCCCAGTCACCCCATGTCCTCTCTGGAACTAAGGGGCTACAGTAGCGCTGCAGGCAGCCCCAGTCACCCCATGTCCTCTCTGGAACTAAGGGGCTACTGTAGCGCTGCAGGCAGCCCCAGTCAACCCATGTCCTCTCTGGAACTAAAGGGCTACTGTAGCGCTGCAGGCAGCCCCAGTCACCCCATGTCCTCTCTGGAACTAAGGGGCTACAGTAGCGCTGCAGGCAGCCCCAGTCACCCCATGTCCCACTGTTTCTCGCTGTTACCCTGAGCTACCTTTCTCCCCCTTCCTCTCCCTAAAACCAGCCCATTCTCCCCTCTGTTTCTCTGTGAACCCATCCTCAGGACACCATTGTTATCTCTCTCACACTACTCAGAGTCCTCTCTCACACTACCCAGAGTCCCCTCTCACACTACCCAGAGTCCCCTCTCACACTACCCAGAGTCCCCTCTCACACTACCCAGAGTCCTCTCTCACACTACCCAGAGTCCCCTCTCACACTACCCAGTCCCCTCTCACACTACCCAGAGTCCCCTCTCACACTACCCAGAGTTCCCTTTCACACTACCCAGTCCCCTCTCACACTACCCAGAGTCCCCTGTCACACTACCCAGAGTCCCCTGTCACACTACCCAGAGTCCCCTGTCACACTACCCAGAGTCCCCTCTCACACTACCCAGAGTCCCCTCTCACACTACCCAGAGTCCCCTCTCACACTACCCAGAGTCCCCTCTCACACTACCCAGAGTCCCGTCTCACACTACCCAGTCTCCTCTCACACTACCCAGAGTCCCCTCTCACACTACTCAGAGTCCCCTCTCACACTACCCAGAGTCCCCTCTCACACTACCCAGAGTCCCCTCTCACACTACCCAGAGTCCCCTCTCACACTACCCAGAGTCCCGTCTCACACTACCCAGTCTCCTCTCACACTACCCAGAGTCCCGTCTCACACTACCCAGAGTCCCCTCTCACACTACCCAGAGTCCCCTCTCACACTACCCAGAGTCCCGTCTCACACTACCCAGTCTCCTCTCACACTACCCAGAGTCCCGTCTCACACTACCCAGAGTCTCCTCTCACACTACCCAGAGTCCCCTCTCACACTACCCAGAGTCCCGTCTCACACTACCCAGTCTCCTCTCACACTACCCAGAGTCCCGTCTCACACTACCCAGTCTCCTCTCACACTACCCAGAGTCCCCTGTCACACTACCCAGAGTCCCCTCTAAAACTACCCAGAGTCCCCTCTCACACTACCCAGAGTCCCCTCTCACACTACCCAGTCTCCTCTCACACTACCCAGTCTCCTCTCACACTACCCAGAGTCCCCTCTAAAACTACCCAGAGTCCCCTCTCACACTACCCAGAGTCCCCTCTAAAACTACCCAGAGTCCCCTCTCACACTACTCAGAGTCTCCTCTCTTTCACACTACAAAGCCCACTCCTACCTACCTCTCACTCTACTGCTGCAAACAACCACAGCTCCCTTCTGTTTGACCTGTATCCTCCCTGACCACAGGTTCAGGTAGAGGCCTCAGTGTTTGACCTGTATCCTCCAGAACAGAGACAGAGGAGACCAGTCATACTGTACCTCCAGTAGTCCTGAGGAGGACAGAACAGAGACAGGGGAGACCAGTCATACTGTACCTCCAGTAGTCCTGAGGAGGACAGCACAGAGACAGAGGAGACCAGTCATACTGTACCTCCAGTAGTCCTGAGGAGGACAGCACAGAGACAGAGGAGACCAGTCATACTGTACCTCCAGTAGTCCTGAGGACAGAACAGAGACAGTGGAGACCAGTCATACTGTACCTCCAGTAGTCCTGAGGACAGAACAGAGACAGAGGAGACCAGTCATACTGTACCTCCAGTAGTCCTGAGGAGGACAGAACAGAGACAGAGGAGACCAGTCATACTGTACCTCCAGTAGTCCTGAGGACAGAACAGAGACAGAGGAGACCAGTCATACTGTACCTCCAGTAGTCCTGAGGACAGAACAGAGACAGAGGAGACCAGTCATACTGTACCTCCAGTGGTCCTGAGGAGGACAGAACAGAGACAGAGGAGACCAGTCATACTGTACCTCCAGTAGTCCTGAGGACAGAACAGAGACAGAGGAGACCAGTCATACTGTACCTCCAGTAGTCCTGAGGAGGACAGAACAGAGACAGAGGAGACCAGTCATACTGTACCTCCAGTAGTCCTGAGGACAGAACAGAGACAGAGGAGACCAGTCATACTGTACCTCCAGTAGTCCTGAGGACAGAACAGAGACAGAGGAGACCAGTCATACTGTACCTCCAGTAGTCCTGAGGAGGACAGAACAGAGACAGAGGAGACCAGTCATACTGTACCTCCAGTAGTCCTGAGGACAGAACAGAGACAGGGGAGACCAGTCATACTGTACCTCCAGTAGTCCTGAGTACAGAACAGAGACAGAGGAGACCAGACCACTGCATTTCAGCCATATGGAATAGAGAAACACTCAGAGAGAGGCCCAGTAGAAGATCTGTCAAAAAGCTCCTGGTTAGAAACCAAACAGGGAATAGAAACAAAGACAGACTCCCAGAGACAGAGATGGATGAGGAGGAAGAGAAAGAGAAGGAGGAAGAGAAAGAGAAGGAGGGAGAGAAAGAGAAGGAGGGAGAGAAAGAGAGACACCTGTGGTTTCTGCAGGCTTTGACAGAGAGGCAGATGGCCTTATGTAGGGAGTACGAGGAACATGCTGTGCTGGCTACCGCACACACTCACACACTCAGATACACTCACACACACACACACACACACACACACTCTGGAGTGTTGGTGCTGGAGCACTGACACATGCAAAAGAGCCTTCAGATCAGCACAACAGGCCTGGGGCCACACCCACCCACCGACAGACAGACACACACCCACCGACAGACAGACAGACACACACACACCCACCGACAGACAGACACACACACACCCACCGACAGACAGACACACACACACCCACCGACAGACACATCCACCGACAGACACACCCACCCACCCACCGACAGACACACCCACCGACAGACAGACAGACAGACCCACCCACCCACCCACCCACCGACAGACAGACAACAGACACACCCACCCACCGACAGACACATCCACCAACAGACACACCCACCCACCCACCGACAGACACACCCACCGACAGACAGACAGACAGACAGACAGACAGACCCACCCACCCACCCACCCACCGACAGACAGACAACAGACACACCCACCCACCGACAGACACACCCACCGACAGACAGACAGACAGACAGACAGACAGACAGACAGACAGACCCACCGACAGACAGACAGACAGACAGACAGACAGACAGACAGACCCACCCACCGACAGACAGACAACAGACACACCCACCCACCCACCGACAGACAGACAGACAGACAGACAGACAGACAGACAGACAGACAGACAGACAGACAGACAGACAGACAGACAGACAGACAGACCCACCCACCCACCGACATACAGACAGACACACCCACCCACCGACAGACAGACAGACAGACCCACCCACCGACATACAGACAGACACACCCACCCACCGACAGACAGACAGACAGACAGACAGACAGACAGACAGACAGACCCAACCATCGACATACAGACAGACACACCCACCGACAGACAGACACACACCCACCGACAGACAGACAGACAGACAGACAGACAGACAGACAGACAGACCCAACCATCGACATACAGACAGACACACCCACCGACAGACAGACACACACCCACCAACAGACAGACAGACAGACAGACAGACAGACAGACAGACAGACAGACAGACAGACAGACAGACAGACACACACCGACAGACAGACACACACCCACCAACAGACAGACAGACAGACAGACAGACCCACCCACCGACAGACAGACAGACAGACAGACAGACAGACAGACCCACCGACAGACAGACAGACACACCCACCCACAGACAGACAGACCCACAGGCAGGCAGGCAGGCAGGCAGGCAGGCAGACAGACAGACAGACAGACAGACAGACAGACAGACAGACAGACAGACAGACAGACAGACGTGTCCCAGACAGGCCGAGTTGTTTCGTGCCACCTCTGAGAACAAAGAAAAACACCGGCATCAGTTTTGATGATAATCTCTTTGTCCCTAATCTGGTCTAGTCAGGGAATAACAGGGTGTACATTCCAAATGGTACCCTATTCCCTACAGTGCACTTCATGTGACCAGGGCCAATAAGGCTCTGGTCAAAAGTAGTGAATTATATAGGGAATAGGGTACCATTGGAAACACACACAGGGAGTATGGTCAGGGAGAGAAACAGGGAGGACTGGCTTTCCACAGGCTGCTTTTTCCATGCACGTATTAAACAGTTCTAACCAGTTTGCGAAGCCAGATGTAAAATAGTTTTTTAAGACTGTAGGTCTGCGTCCCAATTGGCACCCTATTCCCTATATAGTGTACTACTTTTGACCAGGACCCATAGGGAATAGGGTGCAATTTGGGATACACACACTCTCCACATCAGGCAGCTGGACCTCCTGACTGCAATTCTCAGTCTCAGTTTGTTTCCGTGATGGAAAACTTGATATAAAAACAACCCTTATAGTGGAGATATAAAACAACCCTTATAGTGGAGATATAAAACAACCCTTATAGTGGAGATATAAAACAACCCTTATAGTGGAGATATAAAACAACCCTTATAGTGGAGATAGAAAACAACCCTTATAGTGGAGATATAAAACAACCCTTATAGTGGAGATAGAAACCTGAGATAGAAAACAACCCTTATAGTGGAGATATAAAACAACCCTTATAGTGGAGATATAAAACAACCCTTATAGTGGAGATATAAAACAACCCTTATAGCGGAGATAGAAACCTGAGATATAAAACAACCCTTATAGTGGAGATAGAAACCTGAGATATAAAACAACCCTTATAGTGGAGATATAAAACAACCCTTATAGTGGAGATATAAAACAACCCTTATAGTGGAGATATAAAACAACCCTTATAGTGGAGACAGAAACCTGAGACAGAAAACAACCCTTATAGCGGAGATATAAAACAACCCTTATAGTGGAGATATAAAACAACCCTTATAGTGGAGATATAAAACAACCCTTATAGTGGAGATATAAAACAACCCTTATAGTGGAGATAGAAACCTGAGATAGAAAACAACCCTTATAGTGGAGATATAAAACAACCCTTATAGCGGAGATATAAAACAACCCTTATAGTGGAGATAGAAACCTGAGATAGAAAACAACCCTTATAGTGGAGATATAAAACAACCCTTATAGTGGAGATATAAAACAACCCTTATAGTGGAGATAGAAACCTGAGATAGAAAACAACCCTTATAGTGGAGATATAAAACAACCCTTATAGTGGAGATAGAAACCTGAGATATAAAACAACCCTTATAGTGGAGATATAAAACAACCCTTATAGCGGAGATATAAAACAACCCTTATAGTGGAGATAGAAACCTGAGATATAAAACAACCCTTATAGCGGAGATATAAAACAACCCTTATAGTGGAGATAGAAACCTGAGATAGAAAACAACCCTTATAGTGGAGATATAAAACAACCCTTATAGCGGAGATATAAAACAGCCCTTATAGTGGAGATATAAAACAACCCTTATAGTGGAGATAGAAACCTGAGATATAAAACAACCCTTATAGTGGAGATAGAAACCTGAGATAGAAAACAACCCTTATAGTGGAGATAGAAACCTGAGATATAAAACAACCCTTATAGTGGAGATATAAAACAACCCTTATAGTGGAGATATAAAACAACCCTTATAGTGGAGATATAAAACAACCCTTATAGTGGAGATAGAAACCTGAGATAGAAAACAACCCTTATAGCGGAGATATAAAACAACCCTTATAGTGGAGATATAAAACAGCCCTTATAGTGGAGATATAAAACAACCCTTATAGTGGAGATAGAAACCTGAGATAGAAAACAACCCTTATAGTGGAGATATAAAACAACCCTTATAGTGGAGATATAAAACAACCCTTATAGTGGAGATAGAAACCTGAGATATAAAACAACCCTTATAGTGGAGATATAAAACAACCCTTATAGTGGAGATATAAAACAACCCTTATAGTGGAGATATAAAACAACCCTTATAGTGGAGATATAAAACAACCCTTATAGTGGAGATATAAAACAACCCTTATAGTGGAGATAGAAACCTGAGATATAAAACAACCCTTATAGTGGAGATATAAAACAACCCTTATAGTGGAGATAGAAACCTGAGATAGAAAACAACCCTTATAGTGGAGATATAAAACAACCCTTATAGTGGAGATATAAAACAACCCTTATAGTGGAGATATAAAACAACCCTTATAGTGGAGATATAAAACAACCCTTATAGTGGAGATAGAAACCTGAGATAGAAAACAACCCTTATAGTGGAGATATAAAACAACCCTTATAGTGGAGATATAAAACAACCCTTATAGTGGAGATATAAAACAACCCTTATAGTGGAGATATAAAACAACCCTTATAGTGGAGATATAAAACAACCCTTATAGTGGAGATCTAAAACAACCCTTATAGTGGAGATATAAAACAACCCTTATAGTGGAGATATAAAACAACCCTTATAGTGGAGATATAAAACAACCCTTATAGTGGAGGTATAAAACAACCCTTATAGTGGAGATAAAAAACAACCCTTATAGTGGAGATATAAAACAACCCTTATAGTGGAGATAGAAACCAACCCTTATAGTGGAGATATAAAACAACCCTTATAGTGGAGATATAAAACAACCCTTATAGCGGAGATATTAAACAACCCTTATAGTGGAGATATAAAACAACCCTTATAGTGGAGATAGAAACCAGACCTTATAGTGGAGATAGAAACCAGACCTTATAGTGGAGATATAAAACAACCCTTATAGTGGAGATAGAAACCAGACCTTATAGTGGAGGTATAAACCAACCCTTATAGTGGAGATATAAAACAACCCTTATAGTGGAGATATAAACCAACCCTTATAGTGGAGATAGAAACCAGACCTTATAGTGGAGATATAAACCAACCCTTGTAGTGGAGATATAAACCAACCCTTAGAGTGGAGATATAAACCAACCCTTATAGTGGAGATAGAAACCAGACCTTATAGTGGAGATAGAAACCAGACCTTATAGTGGAGATAGAAACCAACCCTTATAGTGGAGATAGAAACCAGACCTTATAGTGGAGATATAAACCAACCCTTATAGTGGAGATAGAAACCTGACCTTATAGTGGAGATATAAACCAACCCTTATAGTGGAGATAGAAACCAGACCTTATAGTGGAGATAGAAACCAACCCTTATAGTGGAGATATAAACCAACCCTTATAGTGGAGATAGAAACCAGACCTTATAGTGGAGATAGAAACCAACCCTTATAGTGGAGATAGAAACCAACCCTTATAGTGGAGATAGAAACCAGACCTCGGGTTGGTATTTTATTAGATACGTTCATGCATGTGCTATAAGGTTCATTGACATTCACCATCAAGTACTTATGGTTCTGTTCCAACCAGCGTGACTTCAGCTGTGGACATTTAAACTGAAACAAAAACACCCACGAGTTAATACGCCAATAAAATAGGTAATGACATCATAGAGACACATGGAGGTTCAAAGTGAAACATCACTTCTGCTCAGGAAGCTCCATAAAGAAGACTTCATCCACAGCTTCTGCTCAGGAAGCTCCATAAAGAAGACTTCATCCACAGCTTCTGCTCAGGAAGCTCCATAAAGAAGACTTCATCCAAAGCTTCTGCTCAGGAAGCTCAAAAAAAAGACTTCATCCACAGCTTCTGCTCAGGAAGCTCCATAAAGAAGACTTCATCCACAGCTTCTGCTCAGGAAGCTCCATAAAGAAGACTTCATCCACAGCTTCTGCTCAGGAAGCTCCATAAAGAAGACTTAATCCAAAGCTTCTGCTCAGGAAGCTCCATAAAGAAGACTTCATCCACAGCTTCTGCTCAGGAAGCTCCATAAAGAAGACTTCATCCACAGCTTCTGCTCAGGAAGCTCCAAAAAAAGAGTTCATCCACAGCTTCTGCTCAGGAAGCTCCATAAAGAAGACTTCATCTAAAGCTTCTGCTCAGGAAGCTCCATAAAGAAGACTTCATCCAAAGCTTCTGCTCAGGAAGCTCCATAAAGAAGAATTAATCCAAAGCATCCTAATGATCTACTGTGACTATCAAGGCAGAACCAGAAATATATCTACAGGACACACGTTAAACCTTTAAATCATGTTTTCTTAATAACATTATTGTGTAAAGAAAGAACGGAAGAGTTCACTGGCTACATAATAAACGGTCAATGGGAGGTGCTGTTATATATGAGTTGGGAACCATCAGGATAAACACAGTCAGGGGACAGAGAGACAGAAGGAACCATCAGTATGAACACAGTCAGGGGACAGAGAGACAGAAGGAACCATCAGGATGAACACAGTCAGGGGACAGAGAGACAGAAGGAACCATCAGTATGAACACAGTCAGGGGACAGAGAGACAGAAGGAACCATCAGTATGAACACAGTCAGGGGACAGAGACAGAAGGAACCATCAGGATGAACACAGTCAGGGGACAGAGAGACAGAAGGAACCATCAGTATGAACACAGTCAGGGGACAGAGAGACAGAAGGAACCATCAGGATGAACACAGTCAGGGGACAGAGACAGAAGGAACCATCAGGATGAACACAGTCAGGGGACAGAGAGACAGAAGGAACCATCAGTATGAACACAGTCAGGGGACAGAGACAGAAGGAACCATCAGGATGAACACAGTCAGGGGACAGAGAGACAGAAGGAACCATCAGTATGAACACAGTCAGGGGACAGAGAGACAGAAGGAACCATCAGTATGAACACAGTCAGGGGACAGAGAGACAGAAGGAACCATCAGGATGAACACAGTCAGGGGACAGAGAGACAGAAGGAACCATCAGTATGAACACAGTCAGGGGACAGAGAGACAGAAGGAACCATCAGGATGAACACAGTCAGGGGACAGAGAGACAGAAGGGGACAGAGAGACAGAAGGAACCATCAGTATGAACACAGTCAGGGGACAGAGAGACAGAAGGAACCATCAGGATGAACACAGGAAACCATTGTATATCTGTTTACAGTAGGTTCCTTACATGTAATCTGTTGTTATTGTCTCCAATGCCATTCTCTATGCCCTGACTGAATCTGTAAACAACTTCATGAGGTGTGCTTGATGTGTTTGTTTTCTCACAGATTCTGGCCCCTTCGGTGTCAACTAAACACAGTCAAATGATTTGTTTCACTGATGTTCTGATTATGCTCCTGCTGTGGGTTCATTTAACTGTGGTTACATATTCAGCAGTTGGCATTTGATTTGATTTGATAGTCACCCTTCAAGTAAAGGTCATTGTCTGACTGAAAACAGGAACAAACAAAAGAGAGAGAGAGAGAGAGAGAGAGAGAGAGAGAGAGACAGAGAGACAGACAGAGAGACAGAGAGAGAGACAGAGAGAGAGAGAGAGAGAGAGAGAGAGACAGAGAGAGACACAGAGAGAGAAAGAGACAGAGAGAGAGAGACAGAGAGAGAGACAGAGACAGTCATGTTTATTCATCACTCCCTCACAAACACTTTTTTCAGTCTGTTTGAAGGACACAGCCTTCAAGGTACATTTGCCTTCAAGGCATTTCTCTCCTCTTTAATTCTATTCCCACAACATTGGCTACCAACCAACTTCAAGTTCCTCTCATCCCAAACTTCACACCCATCCACAACACATTGTTCAAAGCCCCAGCGTAGCGCAGGAGATAAAGTCAATGTTGGACTTGGTAAAGTTACATCTGGGAGGGCGTACGAACGGCGAACACTAAATCCTACAGAGAAGTTAACTCTGGCTGGGATGCTGTGTTGTGGTCATCTGGGAAGCACATCAAAGGAAACGTTGCCTGCAAGGCAGATCAGCCTCAAGCACAAAAATGATTTACAAAAAAAAAAGAAAACAATTGATTTAAAATGGTGATGTGTACCCAGACTACCCACACTAAAACAGCTTGTTAAAATACAGCTATATTTTTTTCATATTTTTAAAGGGTTTTAAAGGATTTAAGGATTAAGAGTTTTCCCCATCCCACTTTGCATTTTATATTTTACCACCCCCGTTAGTAAGTTAATTTCTCTTTCCTCACAATGATTAAATTGGTTTTATTGCTAGACTGCTGTTATTGTATAATTAATGTGTAATTTACTTAGCATATAGGGTTCTAGATTACTCAAACGATCTGTGAATAGGTTACAAACAGATAGAAGTAGGAGCAGTTCAATCCCAAGACAAGCCTACTGTAATAAGAACACACACCTTGTCCTTACTAATGCACATCATGTCTGATTGTTTTTATAGTGGAGTTTACTCACCATATACTGGAGGGTTCTAAATGTAATTTACTCACCATATACTGGAGGGTTCTAAATGGAATTCACTCACCATATACTGGAGGGTTCTACATGGAATTCACTCACCATATACTGGAGGGTTCTACATGGAATTCACTCACCATATACTGGAGGGTTCTAAATGGAATTTACTCACCATATACTGGAGGGTGCGAAATATAATTTACTCACCATATACTTGAGGGTTCTACATTTTATTTACTCACCATATACTGGAGGGTTATAATGGAATTTACTCACCATATACTGGAGGGTTCTAAATGGAATTCACTCACCATATACTGGAGGGTTCTACATGGAATTTACTCACCATATACTGGAGGGTTCAAAATATAATTTACTCACCATATACTGGAGGGTTCTAAATATAATTTACTCACCATATACTTGAAGGGTTCTAAATGGGATTCACTCACCATATACTGGAGGGTTCTAAATGGAATTCACTCACCATATACTGGAGGGTTCTAAATGGAATTCACTCACCATATACTGGAGGGTTCTAAATGGAATTTACTCACCATATACTGGAGGGTTCTAAATGGAATTCACTCACCATATACTGGAGGGTTCTACATGGAATTTACTCACCATATACTGGAGGGTCGAAATATAATTCACTCACCATATACTGGAGGGTTCTAAATATAATTTACTCACCATATACTGGAGGGTTCTAAATATAATTTACTCGCCATATACTTGGAGGGTTCTAAATGGAATTTACTCACAATATACTGGAGGGTTCTAAATATAATTTACTCACCATATACTGGAGGGTCGAAATATAATTTACTCACCATATACCTGAGGGTTCTAAATGGAATTCACTTACCATATACTGGATGGTTCTACATGGAATTTACTCACCATATACTGGAGGGTTCTAAATATAATTTACTCACCATATACTGGAGGGTTATAACGGAATTCACTCACCATATACTGGAGGGTTCGAAATATAATTTACTCACCATATACTGGAGGGTTCTAAATATAATTTACTCACCATATACTGGAGGGTTCTAAATGGAATTCACTCACCATATACTTGAGGGTTCTAAATGGAATTTACTCACCATTTACTGGAGGGTTCTACATGGAATTTATTCACCATATACTGGAGGGTTCTAAATGGAATTTACTCACCATATACTGGAGGGTATGAAATATAATTTACTCACCATATACTTGAGGGTTCTAAATGGAATGTACTCACCATATACTGTAGGGTTCTACATAGCATTTACTCAACATGTACTGGAGGGTTCTACATGGAATTTACTCACCATGTACTGGAGGGTTCTAAATGGAATTCACTCACCATATACAGGAGGGTTCTAAATGGAATTTACTCACAATATACTGGAGGGTTCTAAATATAATTTACTCACCATATACTGAAGGGTCGAAATATAATTTACTCACCATATACTGGAGGGTTCTAAATATAATTTACTCACCATATACTGGAGGGTTATAACGGAATTCACTCACCATATACTGGAGGGTTCGAAATATAATTTACTCACCATATACTGGAGGGTTCGAAATATAATTTACTCACCATATACTGGAGGGTTCTACATGGAATTTATAAGTACAATATGTACAATATGTACACGTAGAACCCTCCAGTATATGGTGAGTCCATTCCATTTGGAATATGTACAGGTATTACCTGTGGGTTCATTAAGCTACTGCCAGGTAAGAGAACAGTACCCTGGTATTACCTGTGGGGTCATTAAGCTACAGCCAGGTAAGAGAACAGTACCCTGGTATTACCTGTGGGGTCATTAAGCTACAGCCAGGTAAGAGAACAGTACCCTGGTATTACCTGTGGGGTCATTAAGCTACTGCCAGGTAAGAGAACAGTACCCTGGTATTACCTGTGGGGTCATTAAGCTACAGCCAGGTAAGAGAACAGTACCCTGGTATTACCTGTGGGTTCATTAAGCTACTGCCAGGTAAGAGAACAGTACCCTGGTATTACCTGTGGGGTCATTAAGCTACAGCCAGGTAAGAGAACAGTACCCTGGTATTACCTATGGGGTCATTAAGCTACAGCCAGGTAAGAGAACAGTACCCTGGTATTACCTGTGGGGTCATTAAGCTACAGCCAGGTAAGAGAACAGTACCCTGGTATTACCTGTGGGGTCATTAAGCTACTGCCAGGTAAGAGAACAGTACCCTGGTATTACCTGTGGGGTCATTAAGCTACAGCCAGGTAAGAGAACAGTACCCTGGTATTACCTGTGGGGTCATTAAGCTACTGCCAGGTAAGAGAACAGTACCCTGGTATTACCTGGGGGGTCATTAAGCTACAGCCAGGTAAGAGAACAGTACCCTGGTATTACCTGTGGGGTCATTAAGCTACAGCCAGGTAAGAGAACAGTACCCTGGTATTACCTGTGGGGTCATTAAGCTACTGCCAGGTAAGAGAACAGTACCCTGGTATTACCTGTGGGGTCATTAAGCTACAGCCAGGTAAGAGAACAGTACCCTGGTATTACCTGTGGGGTCATTAAGCTACAGCCAGGTAAGAGAACAGTACCCTGGTATTACCTGTGGGGTCATTAAGCTACTGCCAGGTAAGAGAACAGTACCCTGGTATTACCTGTGGGGTCATTAAGCTACAGCCAGGTAAGAGAACAGTACCCTGGTATTACCTGTGGGTTCAATGAGCTGCAGTAGAAGCAGCATCTAGCCTGTAGGTGTTTATCTCCAACCCAGCAGATGCTCCGGAGATTCCTCCAGACACTGCTACAAAGACAGGAAGGCAGCATCCTAGATGGGTTTTCCATGCTCTCCTACCCTCCTCTCCACTAGCCTCCAAACATAATGCTTCATCCCAAATGGCACCATATTCCCTATTTGGGCACTATTTTTGATCAAATGTAGTGCACAAAATAGGGAATCGGGTGCAATTTGGGACGCATCCATAACACTGGATGGTGGATAGCACCCAGGAGCTAGGTCAGGGGTCATTTTTAGAAATCAAGTCTAAGGGTCAGAGTTCGTCACAACCCAACGGCCTCAAGCAACTATAATGTTAATGAAGAGTGTAAAATTCTCTCTGGCGAGAATCCTGGAGTGAGCTGGCCCATTTTTTAGTGGGGGTCTCCGGTGCTGGAGGGATGTATGGATGAAGGGGATGGATGGATGGAGAGAGATGCCTTTCTCTCTCTCAGAGGGCATATAGGGGTCTGCTGATACAGAATGGAGTGATAGACTTTGCTTTATCTTGGCTAGGTCTCAGTTGTAAATGAGAACTTGTTCTCATCTGGCCTACCTGGTTAAATAAAGGTGAAATAAAACATTTAATTAAAGACTACCCGACCATGAACCTTATCCATGCCTTTCCTTCCACAGTTACAGGACGTGTTCAGTACTTCAGTCATCTTTATTTAACCTTTACATAACTAGGCAAGTCAGTTAAGAATAAATTCTTATTTACAATGACGGACTATCCCGGCCCAAACCCTAACCCGGACGGCGCTGGGACAATTGCGCGCCGCCCTATGGAACTCCCGATCACGGCCTGTTTGTGATACAGCCTGGAATCGAACCAGGGAGTCTGTAGTGACACCTCTAGCGCTGAGATGCAGTGCCTTGGCCCGCTGCGCCACTGGAGAGCCCAAAACTTCAGCACCAAGTGAGCAACGGAGCAAACGCTTGGGTTGATTTAAATCTGCATCTCCTTCCTTTTTTTTTGGAGCCCAAACTGGTTAAAATTGTTTGAACAACAACAGATTGATGGTGAGACTCAAGTTCTACACAGTTAGTTGTGACATTACAGCTTCAATCCCACATTCATTGCCCCTCTCGATGTGCTATTTCTGCCAGACTAATGACATAAACATGTAGATTACAGGTTTTTATTCCGACACGTCCCTCATTCCAATGACAGTTACATCTCACAAAAAACAGCCTAGTTTTCCACCGTTAAATCAAACTGATTTTAGGCCATAGTGGGGACAAATTTACATAACAAGGCATAGATCGAATGAGGTAGATGTAAGCTTCAATCATAAATTGCATAAATTGAGTGAACTTGCCGTAGCAAAGGTATAATCATTCAAATGCAAATCGTAGTCATGAAAGAAAGTCAGTTGTAAATTTGAACCAACTTCTCTATACTTGTTCTCTTTTAAAAAAATTAAATTGGGTGACTATTGAATCAAAACCATCTATTTTCAGCTTATTTGAGATGTGTGAAGTTTTCAGTTGTAATATATAATATTAGGACTATATTTTACACTGCTGGAAGAAATGGTGCTGTAAAGAACCTCCAAGCAGCCTTATTTTCAGCAGTGATATACTTTACCATGTGAGTTTATTATACTCATTTTATATAAACTCAAACTTTTCAGCGACTACCGAACTCACTATTATCCATCCACCTAGCGTAATTACATACTGAGAGAGAGCCTTGATTGCCATAGCAACACACATATACACTGCACGTCCAAAAGTATGTGAACACTCTGCTCGTCAAACATCTCATTCAAGGGTGTTAATATGGAGTTGGTTCCCACTTTGCTGATATAACAACCTCCACACTTCTAGGAAGGATTTTGTTTTGTTGCCCGAATCATAAAAAAACAGCCCCAGACCATTATTCCTCCTATGCATTGGGGCAGATTCGTCCATTGGACTGCCAGATGGTGAAGCATGATTCATCATTCCAGAGAACGCGTTTCCACTGCTCCAGAGTCCAACGGCAGCGAACTTTTACATCACTCCAGCCGACGCTTGGCATTGCGCATGGCTTGTGTGCGGCTTAGAATTGTTGACTATGACGGGTGCCACGTTGAAAGTCACTGAGCTCTTCAGTAAAGGCCATTCTACTGCCAATGTTTGTCTATGGAGATTGCATGGCTGTGTGCTTGATTTGATACACCTGTCGGCAACGGGTGTGGCTGAAATAGCCGAATCCACTAATTTGAAGGAGTGTCCACATACTTGTGTATATATAGTGTACATTACTCTACACTCTATGTCTTAATCACTCTTTCTCACAGCTGTACTGGATGGGAGTTGTCATCAACCAAGAGTTTACATCATCACAATTAAGAGAAGCACAGTAATGTACACCAGACGTTAAGGCTACATCCAAAATGCCACCTTATTCCCCATAGAGCTCTAGTCAAAAGTAGTGCACTATGTAGGGAATAGGGAACAGGGTGTGATTTTGGGACTCTGTCTAAAGGACTTGCTGCTGGCTCTGGTGTGTATGTTCCACCCATGATGTTCTCAGTGTGGCCACTGCCAGGACTTAATCCAAACCACTTCCTGTAGAGGAACATATGTGCACATTACAGTACTCTCCCTGGTAAATGGGGAGAGGCGAGGGAACAGGCAGGAGAGGCTGGTTGAGGACTGGAAAGGGGAATAGGAGGCAGTCAGAGGAATGGGACCAAATCCCAACAACAGCCTTTACCCTGGACTTATACCCCAGCACCCAACTCCAGGTCTGAGACATGTCCCAGGACTTATACCCCAGCTCCAGGTCTGAGACATGTCCCAGGACTTATACCCCAGCTCCAGGTCTGAGACATGTCCCAGGACTTATACCCCAGCGCCCAATTCCAGGTCTGAGACATGTCCCAGGACTTATACCCCAGCTCCAGGTCTGAGACATGTCCCAGGACTTATACCCCAGCGCCCAATTCCAAGTCTGAGACATGTCCCAGGACTTATACCCCAGCACCCAACTCCAGGTCTGAGACATGTCCCAGGACTTATACCCCAGTCCCCAGCTCCAGGTCTGAGACATGTCCCTGGACTTATACCCCAGCTCCAGGTCTGAGACATGTCCCAGGACTTATACCCCAGCTCCAGGTCTGAGACATGTCCCAGGACTTATACCCCAGCTCCAGGTCTGAGACATGTCCCAGGACTTATACCCCAGCTCCAGGTCTGAGACATGTCCCAGGACTTATACCCCAGCACCCAACTCCAGGTCTGAGACATGTCCCAGGACTTATACCCCAGTCCCCAGCTCCAGGTCTGAGACATGTCCCAGGACTTATACCCCAGCTCCAGGTCTGAGACATGTCCCAGGACTTATACCCCAGTCCCCAACTCCAGGTCTGAGACATGTCCCAGGACTTATACCCCAGCTCCAGGTCTGAGACATGTCCCAGGACTTATACCCCAGCGCCCAATTCCAAGTCTGAGACATGTCCCAGGACTTATACCCCAGCACCCAACTCCAGGTCTGAGACATGTCCCAGGACTTATACCCCAGTCCCCAACTCCAGGTCTGAGACATGTCCCAGGACTTATACCCCAGCTCCAGGTCTGAGACATGTCCCAGGACTTATACCCCAGTCCCCAGCTCCAGGTCTGAGACATGTCCCTGGACTTATACCCCAGCTCCAGGTCTGAGACATGTCCCAGGACTTATACCCCAGCTCCAGGTCTGAGACATGTCCCAGGACTTATACCCCAGCTCCAGGTCTGAGACATGTCCCAGGACTTATACCCCAGCTCCAGGTCTGAGACATGTCCCAGGACTTATACCCCAGCACCCAACTCCAGGTCTGAGACATGTCCCAGGACTTATACCCCAGTCCCCAACTCCAGGTCTGAGACATGTCCCAGGACTTATACCCCAGCTCCAGGTCTGAGACATGTCCCAGGACTTATACCCCAGCGCCCAATTCCAAGTCTGAGACATGTCCCAGGACTTATACCCCAGCACCCAACTCCAGGTCTGAGACATGTCCCAGGACTTATACCCCAGTCCCCAACTCCAGGTCTGAGACATGTCCCAGGACTTATACCCCAGCTCCAGGTCTGAGACATGTCCCAGGACTTATACCCCAGTCCCCAGCTCCAGGTCTGAGACATGTCCCAGGACTTATACCCCAGCTCCAGGTCTGAGACATGTCCCAGGACTTATACCCCAGCTCCAGGTCTGAGACATGTCCCAGGACTTATACCCCAGCACCCAACTCCAGGTCTGAGACATGTCCCAGGACTTATACCCCAGTCCCCAACTCCAGGTCTGAGACATGTCCCAGGACTTATACCCCAGCTCCAGGTCTGAGACATGTCCCAGGACTTATACCCCAGCGCCCAATTCCAAGTCTGAGACATGTCCCAGGACTTATACCCCAGCACCCAACTCCAGGTCTGAGACATGTCCCAGGACTTATACCCCAGTCCCCAACTCCAGGTCTGAGACATGTCCCAGGACTTATACCCCAGCTCCAGGTCTGAGACATGTCCCAGGACTTATACCCCAGTCCCCAGCTCCAGGTCTGAGACATGTCCCAGGACTTATACCCCAGCTCCAGGTCTGAGACATGTCCCAGGACTTATACCCCAGCTCCAGGTCTGAGACATGTCCCAGGACTTATACCCCAGCACCCAACTCCAGGTCTGAGACATGTCCCAGGACTTATACCCCAGTCCCCAACTCCAGGTCTGAGACATGTCCCAGGACTTATACCCCAGCTCCAGGTCTGAGACATGTCCCAGGACTTATACCCCAGCGCCCAATTCCAAGTCTGAGACATGTCCCAGGACTTATACCCCAGCACCCAACTCCAGGTCTGAGACATGTCCCAGGACTTATACCCCAGTCCCCAACTCCAGGTCTGAGACATGTCCCAGGACTTATACCCCAGCTCCAGGTCTGAGACATGTCCCAGGACTTATACCCCAGTCCCCAGCTCCAGGTCTGAGACATGTCCCTGGACTTATACCCCAGCTCCAGGTCTGAGACATGTCCCAGGACTTATACCCCAGCTCCAGGTCTGAGACATGTCCCAGGACTTATACCCCAGCTCCAGGTCTGAGACATGTCCCAGGACTTATACCCCAGCTCCAGGTCTGAGACATGTCCCAGGACTTATACCCCAGCACCCAACTCCAGGTCTGAGACATGTCCCAGGACTTATACCCCAGCTCCAGGTCTGAGACATGTCCCAGGACTTATACCCCAGCGCCCAACTCCAGGTCTGAGACATGTCCCAGGACTTATACCCCAGTCCCCAGCTCCAGGTCTGAGACATGTCCCAGGACTTATACCCCAGTCCCCAGCTCCAGGTCTGAGACATGTCCCAGGACTTATACCCCAGCCCCCAGCTCCAAGTCTGAGACATGTCCCAGGACTTATACCCCAGTCCCCAACTCCAGGTCTGAGACATGTCCCAGGACTTATATCCCAGTCCCCAACTCCAGGTCTGAGACATGTCCCAGGACTTATACCCCAGTCCCCAACTCCAGGTCTGAGACATGTCCCAGGACTTATAGCCCAGCGCCCAACTCCAGGTCTGAGACATGTCCCAGGACTTATACCCCAGTCCCCAACTCCAGGTCTGAGACATGTCCCAGGACTTATACCCCAGTCCCCAACTCCAGGTCTGAGACATGTCCCAGGACTTAAACCCCAGCTCCAGGTCTGAGACATGTCCCAGGACTTATACCCCAGTCCCCAACTCCAGGTCTGAGACATGTCCCAGGACTTATACCCCAGTCCCCAACTCCAGGTCTGAGACATGTCCCAGGACTTATACCCCAGCCCCCAGCTCCAGGTCTGAGACATGTCCCAGGACTTATACCCCAGTCCCCAGCTCCAGGTCTGAGACATGTCCCAGGACTTATACCCCAGTCCACAAATCCAGGTCTGAGACATGTCCCAGGACTTATACCCCAGCGCCCAACTCCAGGTCTGAGACATGTCCCAGGACTTATACCCCAGTCCCCAGCTCCAGGTCTGAGACATGTTTCTAGATTCCTAGGCACCATGTGATTAATTGTAAAGCCATGTCTCAGTGCTACACCAACCCCATACCCAGTCCTATACCTCCAACCCCATCCTAGGCCCCAGCACATCAACTCTATAATGGGCAGATTACATTAGTCACAAGGCTGATCTAAATCCCAACAGTTTAAAAAACAACAGCCCAGACCCAGGCCTGATTGACTGTCTAACTGCCGGGATAGAGAATTTGGGGAGACTGTGGTTATACTTCAGTCAGAACAGACCCTTCCTTAGCTGTTAAATTATCTCTGTCTCTCTGTAGGGTTTGGTTGGTTGGAGGGTTGAGGCTCATCATCAATCAGCCGTCTCTGTCTTGTCTGAGCTGAGAGCTGAGGACAACATCCCTCTACAGAGAGAGAGATGGGGAGAGAGAGAGAGAGAGAGAGAGAGAGACGGAGAGAGAGAGAGAGAGAGAGAGAGAGAGAGAGAGAGAGAGAGAGAGAGACGGAGAGAGAGAGAGAGAGAGAGAGAGAGAGAGACGGAGAGAGAGAGAGAGAGAGAGAGAGAGAGAGAGAGAGAGAGAGAGAGAGACAGCCAGTGAGAGCCAGAGAGAAACAAAGAGACAGAGAGAGAGATGTGGGGTTGAGGGATAGAGAGAGAGAGAGAGAGAGAGAGAGAGAGAGAGAGAGAGAGAGAGAGAGACAGAGAGAGAGAGAGAGACGGAGAGAGAGACGGAGAGAGAGAGACAGCCAGTGAGAGCCAGAGAGAAACAAAGAGACAGAGAGAGAGATGGGGAGAGAGAGAGAGAGAGAGAGAGAGAGACGGAGAGAGACGGAGAGAGAGAGAGAGAGAGAGAGAGTGAGAGAGTGAGAGAGAGAGAGAGAGAGAGAGAGAGAGAGAGAGAGAGAGAGAGAGAGAGAGAGAGAGAGAAAACAGCCTTGCTATTGAGAGAGGCCGCCGTAGGTAGACCTGGCTCTTGAGAGAAGACAGGCTAGGTGCACACTTCCCACAAAATGAGGTGGAAACTGAGCTACAACGTAGAAAATAGTACAAATAAATAAAAACCCATGAATGAGTAGGTGTTTTAAAACTTTTGACCGGTAGTGTAGCTGATAATATGACACTTGAAACCTTTATGAGTTTGATGTTGTTTTTTATTTCTTCTCACTTTTGTTTATTGTTTATTTCACTTGCTTTGGCAATATAAACATATGCTTCCCAGTCATATAAAGTCACATTTGAATTTAATTGAGAGAGAGAGAGAGAGAGAGAGAGAGAGCACTACATTATGGGTCATCAATTGTAATTTCCTTGACAACGAGGACATTCTAAAGATTCTAAACATGGAGGTCTCCCAGCAGTATTTTTGTCATGTGGAGAAATGTGTCATGTTAACAAGCTTTAGGCCAGGGCTCGGCATGGCTCAGCAGAGGTGATAACAAGTAATAGGATGGCTTAAACAAAGGTGAAGCACAGGGGAGAGGAGATGTTGATATCTAGACATATAATGAGCGCCTCAATGTCAAAAGGTTAACATCGGATTTCACGGTGACACATTTCGATTGTATGGTGACGTGTGTGTGTGTGTGTGTGTGTGTGTGTGTGTGTGTGTGTGTGTGTGTGTGTGTGTGTGTGTGTGTGTGTGTGTGTGTGTGTGTGTGTGTGTGTGTGTGTGTGTGTGTGTGTGTGTGTGTGTGTGTGTGTGTGTGTGTGTGTTCGTTCTACGGTGACATTTGCCTGCTAAACACAAGCAGGTGTCATGAACCATGAATAACAATGAGGGCTGGATGAAAAATGAAAAAATATGCTCCCTTGCCATTTGTGGTTAATACCGTAAAATGAAGTATAAATAAAAGATGTAACCCAAAACACAACTTTCATTTGAAATTTCTGCCCTCTTTCCAAATGTAATTAAACTATCAGCCTTTTTTAGGATAAAGTTAAGCTTGTTCACACATTCTGGGAAGTAATGAAAAACACTAAATTCCCTTTATTGCTTTAGAAATGATATTGAATGTATTATGTTATAACCATGAATGAGCTGGGTCAGATCACATGGTATGCAGTCTATCGTTAGTGTGTAGCTACAGTAGTTACCAACCAGTGGCGATCGGTGGCGTTTAACATTCTTTATGAGTACGGCCTTATTTCTATTACAGTATATTGGATGACTGTCATTCATATTCCATTCACCCAGTTCAATGTAACAGTGATAGGTTTAGGCTACAACAGGATAGTCAAATGTTCCCTATACCCATCATGAGGTTACTACAACCTAGCCCACGAATGAAGGATTACAACGTAGGTGTACACAGGTCGAGTGAAATTTGAGTAATCAAGGTGACAGACAGTGACACATTCAATCACACTCTTGCCTGCATCTAGCTGATCTAGGGTGAAATCATTAGTCCAGTTGCAAACGAGTGTTTCTATTGGACAGATTCAGGTATGTTTATCCCTGTTTCATTCTGTTTGCATCCGCTTAAGAAACGTTTTTCAACAGAATCGGCGGAATGATTACACCACTGACCACACGCATATACAGTTCACTTTCATAGCAGCCACGGCGGCGACGCGTCATTCAGGGCAGGTGGGGTTTTGAGCCCCACCTGTTTAGCTAAAAGAATGTTTTGTTGTTGTTGTTGCCCGTTGTGCATGTTATTTTGGCATTAATATGTGTCATATTTCAGTTTGCAAACAATGTACAAAAAACAATTATTGAGTTAATAAAGCTGCATACAAACATGGTCTCTTTTTTGCTTTCTTGAGTAAGGCAGCACCAAAATGCAGGTGTTTCAGAATAGCTCAGTGCTTTCTGTGGTGTTGGGGCAGCCAGCGGAAAATACGGAGCCTAGGGGGGTTGGAAAATGTCTCTAGATTTACCGTGATTGGCTCAGTGTTCTGTCACTCATGGGGTCACTACGTCACCGCAAAATCTACGGGGTAGAGCTCGAAAATCCAAGGTCCTTCGATGCTTACATAGAGTTACATTAGAAGTGCCCATCCAAGAAGGCTCAAGGTCATTGGGCACAGATAAAATGACTTCTAATCACATTATATCTACAGTAGCTTTGATTGGACTGATCATGTCAACATCATACTTTCAAAATCAAAATCATCATCATGAATCAAGTTGACAATCTACTGGCAAATCCTTTTCAATCCTTGTCATACGAAGATAAATTATGTAGAGGAATTACAGATTAAACATATCGGTGCTCATCGGCCATTGGACATAAACATTACACAACAAGTTGTAAATTGCAAATTCAACAATGACTGGTTTGGAAGGAATCAATGGCTAACTGCAAGCATTGCAAAGCAATCACTAGCCAGCTATTCAGTGGAGTGGCTGTGTGGTCCTATTCTGGGATTAAGGGTCTCTTTTCAAAACTTAAAAGGATAAACATTCAGCATTGGCCATGCTGTCAATCCAGCATGACTTCTGCCTCATTCAAAACATCTGGAAACTCGGAACTGGGAAAACTCAGACGACTCGGAACTGGGGGAAAAAAACTAGCTCCAACTGGGAAAATAAGTTTTGAATGTTCATCCAACTCGGAATTCCACGTCGAACTCAGGCCTCTAACGTCATGATTCAACCTTGTTTGTTTTTACCGAGTTCCCAGTTGTCTTGAAAGCACCATAAATCCAGAGAATGACAGATTTTGATTACAAAGTTTGATGACAAAATTTGCCCACAAAGGACCGGTGTGCCACCTTCCTGTTCAAGTGAGCACAGCACAACAAGGTGAGTCCAAAAATGTCTTGTATGCTGCTGCATAAATGATGTAATATGCCAGGGAGATATGTATACTGTAGCTAAGAAAGTAATACTAAGTGTATGTTTTGTAGTAAGCTGTTAGTAGCCCATGTGCCTCACCCTAATAATTTGGTCCCTTTTCCCCTCATAATTTAGCCTACTGTTCTGACTTGGTGGTGCACATGCAGCCTATAGCCTGTTTTAGAGAAATGTCTTCATTGAATATTGTAAGAGCTTTCATTGTCTGCTTATATGCCGCCTTTATTTATCCTACGGTTCTGACTTGGTGCACAGGGAGAATACTGTAAAAACTGCACATGTTTTGAATTCTGTCACTGTACATTTCAAGTGTTGAAGAAATAGTTATATTGTCTATATTGTCTGCTCATTAATTACTTATTCGAAATTGTCTCTTATCTGCTCATTGTCCCATTATGCCATAGTTTGTACATCTCAATTGCCAGTAGAAACCACATTTGTTTAAGCAGGTCAGCCATATCAGCTATGTATTTTTAAAAGTCAGCAAATGAGGCTGAATGAACTGTTTTGCTGCCAGACAGGTGTAACACTGTTAAGGTGTTTGGACTCTGCTGTTGGTACAGCTTTATGTAGGCCTCCTCACCCTCAGGATCCCTCCTCACCCTCCTCACCCTCCTCAGGATCCCTCCTCACCCTCCTCAGGATCCCTCCTCACCCTCCTCAGGATCTCTCCTCACCCTCCTCATTCTCAGGATCCTTCCTCACCCTCAACAGGATCCCTCCTCAGGATCCCTCCTCACCCTCCTCAGGATCCCTCCTCACCCTCCTCATTACTATGTCCCTGAGAGAGAGGGGGGGGGGGGGGGGGTGAGAGAGAGAGAGAGAGAGAGAGAGAGAGAGAGAGAATATCCACTGAATATCCCGCAGAGCCAAAGCTAAACCCAGTACATGGATCATAGTAATTGCCAGCCAGTACCTCGGGGCTAGAGCAATGAGATCATTATTTTAGTCTGTGAGAAACACCAGTGGAGCTCAGCTCAGTTCACAGTGTGAACGGGATTCTCAAGCGTACACTCTTTCACTGTAATGTTAATCACAATATCACAACACATTATCATTCAGAGTTTTGTAGCTAGGAGATTTCACAGACTAGTTCTCTCTCTTTTTCATAGAAGAATGTGCCAAGAGAGGAGAGAGAGTGAGTCACCTTTTTCATTCTTTCATTGAGAACAGGTAGTGTGAGGGAGTTGTAAAGGAGAGATCAATCCTTATTTCATAGAGAACAGGTAGTGTGAGAGAGTTGTAGAGTAAAATGATGTCAGAATGAGCTGTAGTACTAGCGTAGTAAAATGTCAGAATGAGCTGTAGTAGTATTACAGTAAAATGATGTCAGAATGAGCTGTAGTACTAGCGTAGTAAAATGTCAGAATGAGCTGTAGTAGTATTACAGTAAAATGATGTCAGAATGAGCTGTTGTATTTCAGTAAGATGATGTCAGTGTGAGCTGTAGTATTACAGTAAAATGATGTCAGCATGAGCTGTAGTAGTATCACAGTAAAATGATGTCAGAATGAGCTGTTGTATTTCAGTAAGATGATATCAGATTGAGCTGTAGTATCACAGTAAAATGATGTCAGCATGAGCTGTATTATTACAGTAAAATGATGTCAGATTGAGCTGTATTATTACAGTAAAATAATGTCAGTGTGAGCTGTAGTATTACAGTAAAATGATGTCAGCATGAGCTGTAGTAGTATCACAGTAAAATGATGTCAGCATGAGCTGTATTATTACAGTAAAATGATGTCAGATTGAGCTGCAGTATTACAGTAAAATGATGTCAGATTGAGCTGTAGTATTACAGTAAAATGATGTCAGTGTGAGCTGTAGTATTACAGTAAAATGATGTCAGCATGAGCTGTAGTATTACAGTAAAATGATGTCAGCATGAGCTGTAGTAGTATCACAGTAAAATGATGTCAGCATGAGCTGTATTATTACAGTAAAATTATGTCAGATTGAGCTGTAGTATTACAGTAAAATGATGTCAGTGTGAGCTGTAGTATTACAGTAAAATGATGTCAGAATGAGCTGTTGTATTTCAGTAAAATGATGACAGTGTGAGCTGTATTATTACAGTAAAATGATGTCAGCATGAGCTGTAGTATTACAGTAAAATGATGTCAGAATTAGCTGTAGTAGGATTACAGTAAAATGATGTCAGCATGAGCTGTAGTAGTATTACAGTAAAATGATGTCAGAATAAGCTGTAGTACTAGCGTAGTAAAATGTCAGCGTGAGTTGTAGTAGTATTACAGTAAAATGATGCCAGAATGAGCTTAAGTAGTATTACAGTAAAATGATGTCAGTGTGAGCTGTAGTATTACAGTAAAATGATGTCAGAATGAGCTGTAGTAGTATTACAGTAAAATGATGTCAGAATGAGCTGTAGTATTACAGTGAAATGATGTCAGAATGAGCTGTAGTAGTATCACAGTAAAATGATGTCAGAATGAGCTGTAGTATGACATTAAAATTATGTCAGCATGTACTATTACAGTAGTAGTAGTACTATTACAGTAAAATGATGTCAGAATGAGCTGTAGTAGTATTACAGTAAAATGATGTCAGAATGAGCTGTAGTATTACAGTAAAATGATGTCAGAATGAGCTGTAGTATTACAGTAAAATGATGTCAGCGTGAGCTGTAGTATGACATTAAAATTATGTCAGCATGAGCTGTAGTACTATTACAGTAAAATTATGTCAGCATGAGCTGTACTACTATTACAGTCACACCCTGATCGGTTTCACCTGTCTTTGTGCTTGTCTCCACCCCCCTCCAGGTGTCGCCAATCTTCCCCATTATCCCCTGAGCATTTATACCTGTGTTCTCTGTTTGTCTGTTGACTGTTCGTCTTGTATTGTCAGGTCTTACCAGCGTGCTTTCCCGTTTTCCTGTTTCTCAAGTGTTTGTTTCCTCGTGTTCCCGGTTCTGACCATTCTGCCCTGGCCCTGACCCCGAGCCTGCCTGCCTGCCGTCCTGTACCTGCCTGACTCTGACCTGATCACGAACCCATGCCTGTCCCTGATCTGCCCTTTGCCCCGTGCTTTATTAAATTATTGAGAACTGTACTATCCGCCTCCTGTGTCTGCATCTGGGTCATATCCTGAGTCTGTGATAATTACAGTAAAAGGATGTCAGAATGAACTGATGTAGTATTACAGTAAAATGTCAGAATGAGCTGTAGTATTACAGTAAAATTATGTCAGAACTACAAGCATTGCAATGTGCTTCATTTGCCTCTGTCTTTTAAGATGCTGATGGTAGAAATCGGTTTTGTAATCATTGAACGTCAATATGTCTGACGGTTTTGATATCCGTTCAGCATGATCCGTTACACCTTAAGGCACAACAAGCTACTTCATACTAATATATAAATATACTTTTATTTCTTCAAACATGTATACAACATTGTGTAAAATAATCATAAAGTCTACAAATGTTGAATTACCCAGAGTCCACTAAAAACAGAGCCACGTGACAAGTTGTTGCAAGAACTTAAAATCGTATTAGAATGTAGTACATTTGGTTATCCTGATAAAATATAGTTACATTTTAAACAACATTTTGAGCTGGATTTATTTGTAATTTTTTTTTGGTCAAATGAAATGAACAAATTATTTAAACGACTTGCATTCATATGTATAAGTAGGAATGACGCCGAAGGAGATGGCTGTCGTTTTACGATCCCGTAACCAATTGTGCTATTGTGTATGTTTTTTCGCATTATTTGTAACTTATTTTGTATGTAATGTTTCTGCCACCATGTCTTATGACTGAAAAGAGCTTCTAGATATCAGGACAGTGATTACTCTAATGAAGTCTCGAGGTTTTGCTCACCTGAGGTGGAGTATCTCATGATAAGCTGTAGACCAAACTATTTACCAAGAGAGTTTTCATCTATATTTTTTGTATCTGTCTATATACCACCACAAACCGATGCTGGCACTAAGACCGCACTCAATGAGCTGTATACGGCCATAAGCAAACAGGAAAATGCTCATCCAGAGGCGGCGCTCCTCATTTCTACCAGCATGTTGAATGTGCAACCAGATGGAGAAAAAAAAACTCTACACCACCTTATCTTGACACACAGAGACGTGTACAAAGCTCTCCCTCGCCCTCCATTTGGCAAATCTGACCATAATTATATCCTCCTGATTCCTGCTTACAAGCAAAAACTAAAGCAGGAACCACCAGTGACTCAGTCAATAGAAAGTGGTCAGATGAAGTAGATGCTAAGCTACTGGACTGTTTTGCTAGCACAGACTGGAATATGTTCCGGGATTCTTGCAATGGCATTGAGGAGTACACCACATCAGTCACTGGCTTCATCAATAAGTGTATCGAGGATGTCATCCCCACAGTGACCGTACGTACCCCAACCAGAAGCCATGGATTACAAGCAACATCCTCACTGAGCTAAAGGTTAGAGCTGCCGCTTTCAAGGAGTGGGACCCTAACCCGGAAGATTATAATAAATCCCGCTACGCCCTCCGATGAACAATCAGACAGCCAAAGCGTCAATACAGGAGTAAGATTGAATCATACTACACCGGCTCTGATGCTCGTCGGATGTAGCAGGGCTTGCCAACTATTACAGACTACAAAGGGAAGCACAGCCGCGAGCTGCCCAGTGACACATTCACAAGGCCGCAGAGCCAGACGGATTACCAGGACGTGTACTCCGAGCATGCGCTAACCAACTGGCAAGTGTCTTCATTGACATTTTCAACCTGTCCCTGACTGAGTCTGTAATACCAACATGTTTCAAGCAGACCACCATAGTCTCTGTACCCAAAAACACTAAGGTAACCTGCCTAAATGACTACCGACCAGTAGCACTCACGTCTGTAGCCATGAAGTGCTTTGAAAGGCGGGTCATGGCTCACATCAACACCATTATCCCAGAAATCCTAGACCCACTCCCAATTTGCATACCGCCCCAAACAGATCCACAGATGATGCAATCTCTATTACACTCAACACTGCCCTTTCCCACTTGGAAAAAAGAAAGACCTATGTCAGAATGCTATTCATTGACTACAGCTCAGCGTTCATCACCATAGTGCCCTCAAAGCTCATCACTAAGCTAAGGTCCCTGGGACTAAACACCTCCCTCTGCAACTGGATCCTGGACTTCCTGACGGGCCGCCCCCCAGGTGGTAAGGGTAGGTAACAACACATCTGAAAAGCTGACCCTCAACACGGGGGCCCCTCAGGGGTGTGTGCTCAGTCCCCTCCTGTACTCCTGTTCAGTCATGACTGCATGGCCAGGCACGACTCCAACACCATCATCAAGTTTGCAGACGACATAACAGCGGTAGGCCTGATCACCAACAATGATGAGACAGCCTATAGGGAGGAGGTCAGAGACCTGGCCGTGTAGTGCCAGGACAACAACCTCTCCCTCAACGTGATCAAGATAAAGGAGATGATTGTGGACTACAGGAAAAGGAGGACCGAGCACGCCCCCATTCTCATCGACAGGGCTGCAGTGGAGCAGGTTGAGAGCTTCAAGTTCCTTGGTGTCCACATCTCCAACAAACTATCATGGTCCAAACACACTAAGACGGTCGTGAAGAGGGCACGACAAAGCCTATTCCCCCTCAGGAGACTGAAAAGATTTAGCATGGGTCATCCGATCCTCAAAAGGTTCTACAGCTGCACCATCAAGAGCATCCTGACTGGTTGCATCACTGCCTGGTATGGCAACTGCTCAGCCTCCGACCATAAGGCACTACAGAGAGTAGTGTGTACGGCCCGGCTTCCTGCCATGCAGGACCTCTTTACCAGGCGGTGTGAGAGGAAGGCCCTAAAAATTGTCAAAGACTCCAACCACCCTAGTCATGGACTGTTCTCTTTTCTACCACACGGCAAGTGGTACCGGAGCACCAAATCTAGGTCCAAAAGGCTTCTAACAGCTTCTACCCCCAAGCCATAAGACTCTTTAACAGCTAATCAAAGGGCTACCCAGACTCCCCTCTTTTACGCTGCTGCTACTCTCTGTTTATTATCTATGCATAGTCACTTTAACTCTACCTGATGTACATATTGCCTCAATTACCTCGACTAACCGGTGCCCCCGCACATTGACCCCGGGAATATAGCCTCGCTATTGTTATTTTACTGCCGCTGTTTAATTATTTGTTACTTTTATTTTCTATTTTTACATAATCTTAATCTTAATTTCTTAGAAGCATTGTTGTTATTTTTCTTCAAACTGTATTGTTGGTTAAGGGCTTGTAAGTCAGCATTTCACTGTAAAGGTCTACACCTGTTGTATTCAGCACATGTGACAAAGAAAATTCGATTTGCTAAAGTATTTGTTTGTTGTTGTCTTTTCTCGTATTTTTTTTGATGTTTTACAGTGCAGGAGGTCCATAGTAGCACGGCGGTATAGTAATTATATCAGCCAATAGAGCAGTGGATGGATCCACAGGGGATCCTAGTCCAACACATGCCCAGAGTGGGCAGCAGGCAGCGGGTATGGAGAGGGCACAGCTGGCCCTGGCACTGTGCGGTGCCCAACACACTCTCCCATCACCGTCACTGTGCAATACCCTCGAGGCTTTGGGTCACATGCAGACCGGACCAGAGTTATGACCAGAGCTGGCACAACCGGCACACTATGTCCTACATAGTGCACTACTTTTCACCAGGGCCCATAGGGTGGTAGACTATGTAGGGAATAGTGTGTCATTTAGGATGCAGGCCAATACTGTAGCTGGCACAACTGGCACAATGGAGAATCACCCACCCACCCAACCAAACACCAGAGGGCATGGAGGCTCTCTCTCTCTTTCTACCCCTATCCCCTCTCTCTCTCCCTCTCTCTCTCTCTCTCTTTCTACCCCTACCCCCTCTCTCTCTCTCTCTCTCTCTCTCTCTCTCTCTCTCTCTCTCTCACTCTCTCTCTCTCCCTCTTTCTACCCCATCCCCTCTCTCTCGCTCCCTCTCTCTCTCTCCCTCTCTCTCTCTCTCTCTCTCTCTCTCTCTCTCCCTTTCTACCCCTACCCCTATCTCTCTCTTTCTCTCTCTCTCTCTCTCCCTCTCTACCCCTACCCCTATCTCTCTCTCTTTCTCTCTCTCTCTCTCTCTCTCTCTCCCTTTCTACCCCTACCCCTCTCTCTCTCTCTCTCCCTTTCTACCCCTACCCCTATCTCTCTCTCTCCCTCCCTCCCTCCCTTTCTACCCCTACCCCCTCTCTCTCTCCCTATCTCTCTCTCTCCCTTTCTACCCCTACCCCCCATTCTCTCTCTGCAGATAAAACTCACTCCTCTCTCTCTCTCTTCCCAGGACACAGCTGTGTGTCCCACACCCCCACGGTGGAGGCCTGGTTCTGGGCCTGGGCTTTTGCCATGTGCCCCGGCTGTGGGTCTTTCATCTCCCAGGCAGGATGTTGACTGTGGGAAAGGAGGCCCCGTTCCTCCAGCCTCCTCTGCCTCGCCTGACTCAAACTCATGACAGCTCCACTTTGATCTCTTTCCCTTCTCTTCTCTGTCCTCACTTCCAGAAGCCTGCTCTCTCTCCTGTTGTGTCATGCTGTCTAAACTTTGCCATATGACGTTCCTTTACTGTAGTCCTTTCCAAGGCACTTAAATACAGATTTCCCTTAATTCTCCAGTGGCTATTCATTAAAAAGGAGAAATCATAGCTAGATCTCTTTCCATAAAGCCTGGATTGAAAAGAGACAGCAACAAAACAGAGTAATTAGATTGTGAGTCTATGTGTGGTCTTTCTATAATCCCAGAGACATCACACATCACAGCTGATCCACGGCATTCATCACCAGTCACGTCGGATCCTTTCATTGTTCCACCCCTTAGGTTATCTGCTTCCTCACACTGCTCAGTTGCTGCTTTTAGATTTTACTGTGTTTTTTCATGAGAACAGATGTATTGAACACAGGGAAGGACTGCTAACACAGTGAGGATTATCCCTCTGCTCCTGTATAACCCGCTCCAGACAGCTAGAAGGACTCTGCTCCTGTATAACCCACTCCAGACAGCTAGAAGGACTCTGCTCCTGTATAACCCACTCCAGACAGCTAGAAGGACTCTGCTCCTGTATAACCCACTCCAGACAGCTAGAAGGACTCTGCTCCTGTATAACCCACTCCAGACAGCTAGAAGGACTCTGCTCCTGTATAACCCACTCCAGACAGCTAGAAGGACTCTGCTCCTGTATAACCCACTCCAGACAGCTAGAAGGACTCTGCTCCTGTATAACCCACTCCAGACAGCTAGAAGGACTCTGCTCCTGTATAACCCACTCCAGACAGCTAGAAGGACTCTGCTCCTGTATAACCCACTCCAGACAGCTAGAAGGACTCTGCCCCTGTATAACCCACTGCAGACAGCTAGAAGGACTCTGCCCCTGTATAACCCACTCCAGACAGCTAGAAGGACTCTGCCCCTGTATAACCCACTCCAGACAGCTAGAAGGACTCTGCTCCTGTATAACCCACTCCAGACAGCTAGAAGGACTCTGCTCCTGTATAACCCACTCCAGACAGCTAGAAGGACTCTGCTCCTGTATAACCCACTCCAGACAGCTAGAAGGACTCTGCTCCTGTATAACCCACTCCAGACAGCTAGAAGGACTCTGTCCCTGTATAACCCACTCCAGACAGCTAGAAGGACTCTGCTCCTGTATAACCCACTCCAGACAGCTAGAAGGACTCTGCTCCTGTATAACCCACTGCAGACAGCTAGAAGGACTCTGCTCCTGTATAACCCACTCCAGACAGCTAGAAGGACTCTGCCCCTGTATAACCCACTCCAGACAGCTAGAAGGACTCTGACCCTGTATAACCCACTCCAGACAGCTAGAAGGACTCTGCTCCTGTATAACCCACTCCAGACAGCTAGAAGGACTCTGCTCCTGTATAACCCACTCCAGACAGCTAGAAGGACTCTGCTCCTGTATAACCCACTCCAGACAGCTAGAAGGACTCTGCTCCTGTATAACCCACTCCAGACAGCTAGAAGGACTCTGTCCCTGTATAACCCACTCCAGACAGCTAGAAGGACTCTGCTCCTGTATAACCCACTCCAGACAGCTAGAAGGACTCTGCTCCTGTATAACCCACTCCAGACAGCTAGAAGGACTCTGCCCCTGTATAACCCACTCCAGACAGCTAGAAGGACTCTGACCCTGTACAACCCACTCCAGACAGCTAGAAGGACTCTGCTCCTGTATAACCCACTCCAGACAGCTAGAAGGACTCTGCTCCTGTATAACCCACTCCAGACAGCTAGAAGTACTCTGCCCCTGTATAACCCACTCCAGACAGCTAGAAGGACTCTGCTCCTGTATAACCCACTCCAGACAGCTAGGACTCTGCCCCTGTATAACCCAGGACTCTGCCCCTGTATAACCCACTCCAGACAGCTAGAAGGACTCTGTCCCTGTATAACCCACTCCAGACAGCTAGAAGGACTCTGCTCCTGTATAACCCACTCCAGACAGCTAGAAGGACTCTGCTCCTGTATAACCCACTCCAGACAGCTAGAAGGACTCTGCCCCTGTATAACCCACTCCAGACAGCTAGAAGGACTCTGCTCCTGTATAACCCACTCCAGACAGCTAGAAGGACTCTGCTCCTGTATAACCCACTCCAGACAGCTAGAAGGACTCTGTCCCTGTATAACCCACTCCAGACAGCTAGAAGGACTCTGCTCCTGTATAACCCACTCCAGACAGCTAGAAGGACTCTGCTCCTGTATAACCCGCTCCAGACAGCTAGAAGGACTCTGCCCCTGTATAACCCACTCCAGACAGCTAGAAGGACTCTGCTCCTGTATAACCCACTCCAGACAGCTAGAAGGACTCTGCTCCTGTATAACCCACTCCAGACAGCTAGAAGGACTCTGCCCCTGTATAACCCACTCCAGACAGCTAGAAGGACTCTGCTCCTGTATAACCCACTCCAGACAGCTAGAAGGACTCTGCTCCTGTATAACCCACTCCAGACAGCTAGAAGGACTCTGCCCCTGTATAACCCACTCCAGACAGCTAGAAGGACTCTGCTCCTGTATAACCCACTCCAGACAGCTAGAAGGACTCTGCCCCTGTATAACCCACTCCAGACAGCTAGAAGGACTCTGCTCCTGTATAACCCACTCCAGACAGCTAGAAGGACTCTGCTCCTGTATAACCCACTCCAGACAGCTAGAAGGACTCTGCCCCTGTATAACCCACTCCAGACAGCTAGAAGGACTCTGCTCCTGTATAACCCACTCCAGACAGCTAGAAGGACTCTGCTCCTGTATAACCCACTCCAGACAGCTAGAAGGACTCTGACCCTGTATAACCCACTCCAGACAGCTAGAAGGACTCTGTCCCTGTATAACCCACTCCAGACAGCTAGAAGGACTCTGCTCCTGTATAACCCACTCCAGACAGCTAGAAGGACTCTGCTCCTGTATAACCCACTCCAGACAGCTAGAAGGACTCTGTCCCTGTATAACCCACTCCAGACAGCTAGAAGGACTCTGCTCCTGTATAACCCACTCCAGACAGCTAGAAGGACTCTGCTCCTGTATAACCCACTCCAGACAGCTAGAAGGACTCTGACCCTGTATAACCCACTCCAGACAGCTAGAAGGACTCTGTCCCTGTATAACCCACTCCAGACAGCTAGAAGGACTCTGCTCCTGTATAACCCACTCCAGACAGCTAGAAGGACTCTGTCCCTGTATAACCCACTCCAGACAGCTAGAAGGACTCTGTCCCTGTATAACCCACTCCAGACAGCTAGAAGGACTCTGCTCCTGTATAACCCACTCCAGACAGCTAGAAGGACTCTGCTCCTGTATAACCCACTCCAGACAGCTAGAAGGACTCTGCTCCTGTATAACCCACTCCAGACAGCTAGAAGGACTCTGCTCCTGTATAACCCACTCCAGACAGCTAGAAGGACTCTGCTCCTGTATAACCCACTCCAGACAGCTAGAAGGACTCTGCTCCTGTATAACCCACTCCAGACAGCTAGAAGGACTCTGCTCCTGTATAACCCACTCCAGACAGCTAGAAGGACTCTGTCCCTGTATAACCCACTCCAGACAGCTAGAAGGACTCTGCTCCTGTATAACCCACTCCAGACAGCTAGAAGGACTCTGTCCCTGTATAACCCACTCCAGACAGCTAGAAGGACTCTGTCCCTGTATAACCCACTCCAGACAGCTAGAAGGACTCTGCTCCTGTATAACCCACTCCAGACAGCTAGAAGGACTCTGCCCCTGTATAACCCACTCCAGACAGCTAGAAGGACTCTGCTCCTGTATAACCCACTCCAGACAGCTAGAAGGACTCTGCCCCTGTATAACCCACTCCAGACAGCTAGAAGGACTCTGACCCTGTATAACCCACTCCAGACAGCTAGAAGGACTCTGCTCCTGTATAACCCACTCCAGACAGCTAGAAGGACTCTGTCCCTGTATAACCCACTCCAGACAGCTAGAAGGACTCTGCTCCTGTATAACCCACTCCAGACAGCTAGAAGGACTCTGCCCCTGTATAACCCACTCCAGACAGCTAGAAGGACTCTGCTCCTGTATAACCCACTCCAGACAGCTAGAAGGACTCTGCCCCTGTATAACCCACTCCAGACAGCTAGAAGGACTCTGACCCTGTATAACCCACTCCAGACAGCTAGAAGGACTCTGCTCCTGTATAACCCACTCCAGACAGCTAGAAGGACTCTGCTCCTGTATAACCCACTCCAGACAGCTAGAAGGACTCTGCTCCTGTATAACCCACTCCAGACAGCTAGAAGGACTCTGCTCCTGTATAACCCACTCCAGACAGCTAGAAGGACTCTGCTCCTGTATAACCCACTCCAGACAGCTAGAAGGACTCTGCTCCTGTATAACCCACTCCAGACAGCTAGAAGGACTCTGCTCCTGTATAACCCACTCCAGACAGCTAGAAGGACTCTGCTCCTGTATAACCCACTCCAGACAGCTAGAAGGACTCTGCTCCTGTATAACCCACTCCAGACAGCTAGAAGGACTCTGCTCCTGTATAACCCACTCCAGACAGCTAGAAGGACTCTGCTCCTGTATAACCCACTCCAGACAGCTAGAAGGACTCTGCCCCTGTATAACCCACTCCAGACAGCTAGAAGGACTCTGCTCCTGTATAACCCACTCCAGACAGCTAGAAGGACTCTGCTCCTGTATAACCCACTCCAGACAGCTAGAAGGACTCTGCCCCTGTATAACCCACTCCAGACAGCTAGAAGGACTCTGCCCCTGTATAACCCACTCCAGACAGCTAGAAGGACTCTGCCCCTGTATAACCCACTCCAGACAGCTAGAAGGACTCTGCTCCTGTATAACCCACTCCAGACAGCTAGAAGGACTCTGCTCCTGTATAACCCACTCCAGACAGCTAGAAGGACTCTGCTCCTGTATAACCCACTCCAGACAGCTAGAAGGACTCTGACCCTGTATAACCCACTCCAGACAGCTAGAAGGACTCTGCTCCTGTATAACCCACTCCAGACAGCTAGAAGGACTCTGCCCCTGTATAACCCACTCCAGACAGCTAGAAGGACTCTGCTCCTGTATAACCCACTCCAGACAGCTAGAAGGACTCTGCCCCTGTATAACCCACTCCAGACAGCTAGAAGGACTCTGCTCCTGTATAACCCACTCCAGACAGCTAAAAGGACTCTGCTCCTGTATAACCCACTCCAGACAGCTAGAAGGACTCTGCTCCTGTATAACCCACTCCAGACAGCTAGAAGGACTCTGACCCTGTATAACCCACTCCAGACAGCTAGAAGGACTCTGCTCCTGTATAACCCACTCCAGACAGCTAGAAGGACTCTGCCCCTGTATAACCCACTCCAGACAGCTAGAAGGACTCTGCTCCTGTATAACCCACTCCAGACAGCTAGAAGGACTCTGCTCCTGTATAACCCACTCCAGACAGCTAGAAGGACTCTGCTCCTGTATAACCCACTCCAGACAGCTAGAAGGACTCTGCCCCTGTATAACCCACTCCAGACAGCTAGAAGGACTCTGCTCCTGTATAACCCACTCCAGACAGCTAGAAGGACTCTGCTCCTGTATAACCCACTCCAGACAGCTAGAAGGACTCTGCTCCTGTATAACCCACTCCAGACAGCTAGAAGGACTCTGCTCCTGTATAACCCACTCCAGACAGCTAGAAGGACTCTGTCCCTGTATAACCCACTCCAGACAGCTAGAAGGACTCTGTCCCTGTATAACCCACTCCAGAAAGCTAGAAGGACTCTGCTCCTGTATAACCCACTCCAGACAGCTAGAAGGACTCTGCCCCTGTATAACCCACTCCAGACAGCTAGAAGGACTCTGCTCCTGTATAACCCACTCCAGACAGCTAGAAGGACTCTGCTCCTGTATAACCCACTCCAGACAGCTAGAAGGACTCTGACCCTGTATAACCCACTCCAGACAGCTAGAAGGACTCTGCTCCTGTATAACCCACTCCAGACAGCTAGAAGGACTCTGCTCCTGTATAACCCACTCCAGACAGCTAGAAGGACTCTGCTCCTGTATAACCCACTCCAGACAGCTAGAAGGATTCTGCTCCTGTATAACCCACTCCAGACAGCTAGAAGGACTCTGCTCCTGTATAACCCACTCCAGACAGCTAGAAGGACTCTGACCCTGTATAACCCACTCCAGACAGCTAGAAGGACTCTGCTCCTGTATAACCCACTCCAGACAGCTAGAAGGACTCTGCTCCTGTATAACCCACTCCAGACAGCTAGAAGGACTCTGCTCCTGTATAACCCACTCCAGACAGCTAGAAGGACTCTGCTCCTGTATAACCCACTCCAGACAGCTAGAAGGATTCTGCTCCTGTATAACCCACTCCAGACAGCTAGAAGGACTCTGTCCCTGTATAACCCACTCCAGACAGCTAGAAGGACTCTGCTCCTGTATAACCCACTCCAGACAGGTAGAAGGACTCTGCTCCTGTATAACCCACTCCAGACAGCTAGAAGGACTCTGCTCCTGTATAACCCACTCCAGACAGCTAGAAGGACTCTGTCCCTGTATAACCCACTCCAGACAGCTAGAAGGACTCTGCTCCTGTATAACCCACTCCAGACAGCTAGAAGGACTCTGCTCCTGTATAACCCACTGCAGACAGCTAGAAGGACTCTGCTCCTGTATAACCCACTCCAGACAGCTAGAAGGACTCTGCTCCTGTATAACCCACTCCAGACAGCTAGAAGGACTCTGCTCCTGTATAACCCACTCCAGACAGCTAGAAGGATTCTGCTCCTGTGTAACCCACTCCAGACAGCTAGAAGGACTCTGCTCCTGTATAACCCACTCCAGACAGCTAGAAGGACTCTGACCCTGTATAACCCACTCCAGACAGCTAGAAGGACTCTGCTCCTGTATAACCCACTCCAGACAGCTAGAAGGACTCTGCTCCTGTATAACCCACTCCAGACAGCTAGAAGGACTCTGCTCCTGTATAACCCACTCCAGACAGCTAGAAGGACTCTGCTCCTGTATAACCCACTCCAGACAGCTAGAAGGATTCTGCTCCTGTATAACCCACTCCAGACAGCTAGAAGGACTCTGTCCCTGTATAACCCACTCCAGACAGCTAGAAGGACTCTGCTCCTGTATAACCCACTCCAGACAGGTAGAAGGACTCTGCTCCTGTATAACCCACTCCAGACAGCTAGAAGGACTCTGCTCCTGTATAACCCACTCCAGACAGCTAGAAGGACTCTGTCCCTGTATAACCCACTCCAGACAGCTAGAAGGACTCTGCTCCTGTATAACCCACTCCAGACAGCTAGAAGGACTCTGCTCCTGTATAACCCACTGCAGACAGCTATGTCTGCATGCTGCATGATGTTGTTGTGAATGGTTTCTCTAGGAGGGATGATGGGTATTGTACCAGGATGTTGTTGTGGATGGTTCCTCTAGGAGGGATGATAGTTACTGTACCAGGATGTTGTTGTGGATGGTTTCTCTAGGAGGGATGATGGGTATTGTACCAGGATGTTGTTGTGGATGGTTCCTCTAGGAGGGATGATAGTTACTGTACCAGGATGTTGTTGTGGATGGTTTCTCTAGGAGGGATGATGGGTATTGTACCAGGATGTTGTTGTGGATGGTTTCTCTAGGAGGGATGATGGGTATTGTACCAGGATGTTGTTGTGGATGGTTTCTCTAGGAGGGATGATGGGTATTGTACCAGGATGTTGTTGTGGATGGTTCCTCTAGGAGGGATGATGGGTATTGTACCAGGATGTTGTTGTGGATGGTTCCTCTAGGAGGGATGATAGTTACTGTACCAGGATGTTGTTGTGGATGGTTTCTCTAGGAGGGATGATGGGTATTGTACCAGGATGTTGTTGTGGATGGTTTCTCTAGGAGGGATGATGGGTATTGTACCAGGATGTTGTTGTGGATGGTTTCTCTAGGAGGGATGATGGGTATTGTACCAAGATTTTGTTGTGGATGGTTTCTCTAGGAGGGATGATGGTTATTGTACCAGGATGTTGTTGTGGATGGTTCCTCTAGGAGGGATGATAGTTACTGTACCAGGATGTTGTTGTGGATGGTTTCTCTAGGAGGGATGATGGGTATTGTACCAGGATGTTGTTGTGGATGGTTTCTCTAGGAGGGATGATGGGTATTGTACCAGGATGTTGTTGTGGATGGTTCCTCTAGGAGGGATGATAGTTACTGTACCAGGATGTTGTTGTGGATGGTTTCTCTAGGAGGGATGATGGGTATTGTACCAGGATGTTGTTGTGGATGGTTTCTCTAGGAGGGATGATGGGTATTGTACCAGGATGTTGTTGTGGATGGTTTCTCTAGGAGGGATGATGGGTATTGTACCAGCATGTTGTTGTGGATGGTTCCTCTAGGAGGGATGATAGTTACTGTACCAGGATGTTGTTGTGGATGGTTTCTCTAGGAGGGATGATGGGTATTGTACCAGGATGTTGTTGTGGATGGTTTCTCTAGGAGGGATGATGGGTATTGTACCAGGATGTTGTTGTGGATGGTTTCTCTAGGAGGGATGATGGTTATTGTACCAGGATGTTGTTGTGGATGGTTTCTCTAGCAGGAAGAGCATTATGTACAGCGATGTAATAATAATATAATGATAACTAACATGGGGGTGTTTCTCAGTGTTATATTTTAGTCATTTAGCAGATGCTCTTATCCAGAGCGACTCACAGTCAGTCCATTCATCTTCAGATAGGTGAGACAACCACATATCACAGTCATAGCAAGTACACTTTTCCAGAATAAAAAGGGAGGGGGGTAAGACTGAGATGTGTTATTTAAGACTCATTAAAGAGGTAGAGTTTGAGATGTTTTCAGAAGATGTCCATGCATATAAACCTGGCAGCAGTAAAGACCCACACAGAAACAGTTTTAGCCTATTGTATGTCTTGACAACAACACACTGATATAATCTGATGATTGAGCTGGCCAGAACACCGTAGACTTTCTGATACCTTGATCACTAAACATACCGAGGTCATCCAGGGTCTGTAGTCTGGAGCCAGAACACACCAGAACACACCAGAACACACCAGAACACACACAGAACACACCAGAACACACACAGAACACACCAGAACACACCAGAACACACACAGAACACACACAGAACACACCAGAACACACACAGAACACACCAGAACACACACAGAACACAAACAGAACACACACAGAACACACCAGAACACACACAGAACACAAACAGAACACACACAGAACACACCAGAACACACACAGAACACACACAGAACACACCAGAACACACACAGAACACACACAGAACACACCAGAACACACACAGAACACACAAAGAACACACACAGAACACACACAGAACACACCAGAACACACACAGAACACACACAGAACACACACAGAACACACACCAGAACACACACAGAACACACACAGAACACACACAGAACACACCAGAACACACAGAACACACACAGAACACACACAGAACACGCCAGAACACACACCAGAACACACACAGAACACACACAGAACACACCAGAACACACAGAACACACCAGAACACACACAGAACACACCAGAACACACAGAACAAACACAGAACACATACAGAACACAAACAAAACACACACAGAACACACACACAGAACACAAACAGAACACACACAGAACACAAACAGAACACACCAGAACACACAAGAACACACCAGAACACACCAGAACACACACAGAACACACACAGAACACACACAGAACACACCAGAACACACAAGAACACACCAGAACACACACAGAACACACACAGAACACACACCAGAACACACACAGAACACAACAGAACACAACAGAACACACACAGAACACACACAGAACACAAACAAAACACACACAGAACACACCAGAACACACACAGAACACACCAGAACACACACAGAACACATACAGAACACAAACAAAACACACACAGAACACACACACAGAACACAAACAGAACACACACAGAACACAAACAGAACACACCAGAACACACAAGAACACACCAGAACACACCAGAACACACACAGAACACACACCAATAAACTACTGCTGTGTGCTGCTCTAGAAGAGGTAGTTTATTGGTCTACCATGTTGCTGTGTGCTGCTCTAGAAGAGGTAGTTTATTGGTCTACCATGTTGCTGTGTGCTGTTCTAGAAGAGGTAGTTTATTGGTCTACCATGTTGCTGTGTGCTGTTCTAGAAGAGGTAGTTTATTGGTCTACCATGTTGCTGTGTGCTGCTCTAGAAGAGGTAGTTTATTGGTCTACCATGTTGCTGTATGCTGTTCTAGAAGAGGTAGTTTATTGGTCTACCATGTTGCTGTATGCTGTTCTAGAAGAGGTAGTTTATTGGTCTACCATGTTGCTGTGCTGTTCTAGAAGAGGTAGTTTATTGGTCTACCATGTTGCTGTGTGCTGCTCTAGAATAGGTAGTTTATTGGTCTACCATGTTGCTGTGTGCTGCTCTAGAAGAGGTAGTTTATTGGTCTACCATGTTGCTGTGTGCTGCTCTAGAAGAGGTAGTTTATTGGTCTACCATGTTGCTGTGTGCTGCTCTAGAAGAGGTAGTTTATTGGTCTACCATGTTGCTGTGTGCTGCTCTAGAAGAGGTAGTTTATTGGTCTACCATGTTGCTGTGTGCTGTTCTAGAAGAGGTAGTTTATTGGTCTACCATGTTGCTGTGCTGCTCTAGAAGAGGTAGTTTATTGGTCTACCATGTTGCTGTGTGCTGTTCTAGAAGAGGTAGTTTATTGGTCTACCATGTTGCTGTGTGCTGCTCTAGAAGAGGTAGTTTATTGGTCTACCATGTTGCTGTGTGCTGTTCTAGAAGAGGTAGTTTATTGGTCTACCATGTTGCTGTGTGCTGTTCTAGAAGAGGTAGTTTATTGGTCTACCATGTTGCTGTGTGCTGTTCTAGAAGAGGTAGTTTATTGGTCTACCATGTTGCTGTGTGCTGTTCTAGAAGAGGTAGTTTATTGGTCTACCATGTTGCTGTGTGCTGTTCTAGAAGAGGTAGTTTATTGGTCTACCATGTTGCTGTGCTGCTCTAGAAGAGGTAGTTTATTGGTCTACCATGTTGCTGTGTGCTGTTCTAGAAGAGGTAGTTTATTGGTCTACCATGTTGCTGTGTGCTGCTCTAGAAGAGGTAGTTTATTGGTCTACCATGTTGCTGTGTGCTGTTCTATAAGAGGTAGTTTATTGGTCTACCATGTTGCTGTGTGCTGCTCTAGAAGAGGTAGTTTATTGGTCTACCATGTTGCTGTGTGCTGCTCTAGAAGAGGTAGTTTATTGGTCTACCATGTTGCTGTGTGCTGCTCTAGAAGAGGTAGTTTATTGGTCTACCATGTTGCTGTGTGCTGTTCTAGAAGAGGTAGTTTATTGGTCTACCATGTTGCTGTGTGCTGTTCTAGAAGAGGTAGTTTATTGGTCTACCATGTTGCTGTGTGCTGCTCTAGAAGAGGTAGTTTATTGGTCTACCATGTTGCTGTGCTGCTCTAGAATAGGTAGTTTATTGGTCTACCATGTTGCTGTGTGCTGCTCTAGAAGAGGTAGTTTATTGGTCTACCATGTTGCTGTGTGCTGTTCTATAAGAGGTAGTTTATTGGTCTACCATGTTGCTGTGTGCTGCTCTAGAAGAGGTAGTTTATTGGTCTACCATGTTGCTGTATGCTGTTCTAGAAGAGGTAGTTTATTGGTCTACCATGTTGCTGTGTGCTGCTCTAGAAGAGGTAGTTTATTGGTCTACCATGTTGCTGTGCTGCTCTAGAAGAGGTAGTTTATTGGTCTACCATGTTGCTGTGCTGTTCTAGAATAGGTAGTTTATTGGTCTACCATGTTGCTGTGCTGTTCTAGAAGAGGTAGTTTATTGGTCTACCATGTTGCTGTGCTGCTCTAGAAGAGGTAGTTTATTGGTCTACCATGTTGCTGTGTGCTGTTCTAGAAGAGGTAGTTTATTGGTCTACCATGTTGCTGTGTGCTGCTCTAGAAGAGGTAGTTTATTGGTCTACCATGTTGCTGTGCTGCTCTAGAAGAGGTAGTTTATTGGTCTACCATGTTGCTGTGTGCTGCTCTAGAAGAGGTAGTTTATTGGTCTACCAGGTTGCTGTGCTGCTCTAGAAGAGGTAGTTTATTGGTCTACCATGTTGCTGTGCTGCTCTAGAAGAGGTAGTTTATTGGTCTACCATGTTGCTGTGTGCTGTTCTAGAAGAGGTAGTTTATTGGTCTACCATGTTGCTGTGTGCTGCTCTAGAAGAGGTAGTTTATTGGTCTACCATGTTGCTGTGTGCTGCTCTAGAAGAGGTAGTTTATTGGTCTACCATGTTGCTGTGTGCTGCTCTAGAAGAGGTAGTTTATTGGTCTACCATGTTGCTGTGTGCTGCTCTAGAAGAGGTAGTTTATTGGTCTACCATGTTGCTGTGTGCTGTTCTAGAAGAGGTAGTTTATTGGTCTACCATGTTGCTGTGTGCTGCTCTAGAAGAGGTAGTTTATTGGTCTACCATGTTGCTGTGTGCTGTTCTAGAAGAGGTAGTTTATTGGTCTACCATGTTGCTGTGTGCTGTTCTAGAAGAGGTAGTTTATTGGTCTACCATGTTGCTGTGTGCTGTTCTAGAAGAGGTAGTTTATTGGTCTACCATGTTGCTGTGTGCTGTTCTAGAAGAGGTAGTTTATTGGTCTACCATGTTGCTGTGCTGCTCTAGAATAGGTAGTTTATTGGTCTACCATGTTGCTGTGCTGCTCTAGAAGAGGTAGTTTATTGGTCTACCATGTTGCTGTGTGCTGCTCTAGAAGAGGTAGTTTATTGGTCTACCATGTTGCTGTGTGCTGCTCTAGAAGAGGTAGTTTATTGGTCTACCATGTTGCTGTGCTGCTCTAGAAGAGGTAGTTTATTGGTCTACCATGTTGCTGTGTGCTGCTCTAGAAGAGGTAGTTTATTGGTCTACCATGTTGCTGTGTGCTGTTCTAGAAGAGGTAGTTTATTGGTCTACCATGTTGCTGTGCTGCTCTAGAAGAGGTAGTTTATTGGTCTACCATGTTGCTGTGTGCTGTTCTAGAAGAGGTAGTTTATTGGTCTACCATGTTGCTGTGTGCTGCTCTAGAAGTCAAACTGAAGGCTTACTGCAGCCACCAGACATTATGCTGTGTTGTTGATGAATGTTATCAGAACAGCCATGAGTTTCTAGTGGTCTGGGTTGCATTCCAAACGACACCTTATTTCCTATCTAGTGCACTACTTTCGACCGGGGCCCAGAGGGCTCTGTTCAAATGTAGTGCACTATGTAGGGGAATAGGGTGCCGTTTGGGACTCAGGCCTGGTCTGGCCACCAGATGGAGGTTCAGACTCATTTTTCAGATTCTATCAGTTTGGTTTGACTCCAGTTACTGACAACAACAAAAAATACAGGAAGCAGAGAGAGAGATTGGATCTGAACTGAAAACAACTTGACACGCCACCGCTGAACGACTCGAACCAAACCACCCTCATTATGGGTTATATAAGGGTTCAAATGAACTTAACGTGTCGAGAACTGTTAGGCAGTAGCACATAGCCTACTTGGTTCAAAACAATGAATATGAAATTGAGGGAGAGAAAATGTCTCATTGAAATCCCCTTTGTTGTAATGATGTGACCTGTTGCAGAGGGGCTCCATTTGATGACCTCATCTGTTTTATTTGATATTGAACAACAGAGGTGAAACAAAGTAGTGCAGAGAGAGAAAGAGAAAGAGAGAGAGAGAGAGAGAGAGAGAGAGAGAGAGAGTTCACAGAGGAGAGAGAGAGAGAGAGAGAGAGAGAGAGAGAGAGTTCACAGAGGAGAGAGAGAGAAAGAGAGTTCACAGAGGAGAGAGAGATAGAGAGAGCGAGAGATAGGATAGTCTTCATAGAGGGGGGAGGGATAGGGAGAGAGAGAGAGAGAGAGAGAGAGATAGGATAGTCTTCATAGAGGGGGGAGGGATAGGGAGAGAGAGAGAGAGAGAGAGAGAGAGAGAGAGAGAGAGAGGATAGTCTTCATAGAGGGGGGGAGGGATAGGGAGAGAGAGAGAGAGAGAGAGAGAGAGAGAGAGAGAGAGAGAGGATAGTCTTCATAGAGGGGGGAGGGATAGGGAGAGAGAGAGAGAGAGAGAGAGAGAGAGAGAGAGAGAGAGAGGATAGTCTTCATAGAGGGGGGGAGGGATAGGGAGAGAGAGAGGGAGAGAGAGAGAGAGAGAGAGAGAGAGAGAGAGAGAGAGAGTTCACAGAGGAGAGAGAGAGAAAGAGAGTTCACAGAGGAGAGAGAGATAGAGAGAGCGAGAGATAGGATAGTCTTCATAGAGGGGGGAGGGATAGGGAGAGAGAGAGAGAGAGAGAGAGAGAGGATAGTCTTCATAGAGGGGGGGGAGGGATAGGGAGAGAGAGAGGGAGCGCTGGTCAGATACTGGGGCCCCTCCCCCTCATCATACTTCCCCCCATGCTCTCTCTCTCTTATGTTGTGGATCAGTGTGCCACAGAGGAAACACAATCTATGATTCCCTGGATGGAAAGGAGGACTTCCCCTCCCAGGTTAGCAACAGCTGTGAGATGAGAGCATGGGAAAACAGAGGGAGGAGAGGAAACAGAGAGGAAGAAAAGGAGGAGAGGGAGAATGAACAAGGGCTGTGGGAAACTGGAGAGAGATGGCTGCTGTCTGGCTGCCGTGGAGGATGCCGGCTGGAAATAAAACCAAACTTCCCATGAAGAGCCAGAGACATGTTTACCATATCAGCTGTAGCATCAGGCTGTCCACTTTTCATAATACTGCTGTAGCATCAGGCTGTCCACTCTTCATAATACTGCTGTAGCATCAGGCTGTCCAAACCACAACACCCACTCTTCATAATACTGCTGTAGCATCAGGCTGTCCACTCTTCATAATACTGCTGTAGCATCAGGCTGTCCACTCTTCATAATACTACTGTAGCATCAGGCTGTCCACTCTTCATAATACTGCTGTAGCATCAGGCTGTCCAAACCACAACACCCACTCTTCATAATACTACTGTAGCATCAGGCTGTCCACTTTTCATAATACTGCTGTAGCATCAGGCTGTCCAAACCTCAACACCCACTCTTCATAATACTGCTGTAGCATCAGGCTGTCCACTCTTCATAATACTGCTGTGGCATCAGGCTGTCCACTCTTCATAATACTGCTGTAGCATCAGGCTGTCCACTCTTCATAATACTACTGTAGCATCAGGCTGTCCACTCTTCATAATACTGCTGTAGCATCAGGCTGTCCACTCTTCATAATACTACTGTAGCATCAGGCTGTCCACTCTTCATAATACTACTGTAGCATCAGGCTGTCCACTCTTCATAATACTACTGTAGCTTCAGGCTGTCCACTCTTCATAATACTGCTGTAGCATCAGGCTGTCCACTCTTCATAATACTGCTGTAGCATCAGGCTGTCCGCTCTTCATAATACTGCTGTAGCATCAGGCTGTCCGCTCTTCATAATACTGCTGTAGCATCAGGCTGTCCACTCTTCATAATACTACTGTAGCATCAGGCTGTCCACTCTTCATAATACTGCTGTAGCATCAGGCTGTCCACTTTTCATAATACTGCTGTAGCATCAGGCTGTCCGCTCTTCATAATACTGCTGTAGCATCAGGCTGTCCACTCTTCATAATACTACTGTAGCATCAGGCTGTCAGTTGTAATTCAGATCAGATCATACCACAGCATTTTTTCTATGCTGTAAATCTGGCTGTCTAAAACACAGTGAAGAGAGGGGGCACACTGCCTGTCTAAAACACAGTGAAGAGAGGGGGCACACTGCCTGTCTGAAACACAGTGAAGAGAGGGGGCACACTGCCTGTCTGAAACACAGTGAAGAGAGGGGGCACACTGCCTGTCTGAAACACAGTGAAGAGAGGGGGCACACTGCCTGTCTGAAACACAGTGAAGAGAGGGGGCACACTTCCTGTCTGAAACACAGTGAAGAGAGGGGGCATACTGCCTGTCTGAAACACAGTGAAGAGAGGGGGCATACTGCCTGTCTAAAAGGGAAAGAAAGGAACATACTGCCTGTCTGAAAGGGACATACTGCCTGTCTGAAAGGGAAATAAAGGGACATAGTGCCTGTCTGAAAGGGAAAGAAAGGGACATACTGCCTGTCTGAAAGGGAAATAAAGGGACATACTGCCTGTCTGAAAGGGAAATAAAGGGACATACTGCCTGTCTGAAAGGGAAAGAAAGGGACATACTGCCTGTCTGAAAGGGACATAGTGCCTGTCTGAAAGGGAAATAAAGGGACATACTGCCTGTCTGAAAGGGAAAGAAAGGGACATACTGCCTGTCTGAAAGGGACATAGTGCCTGTCTGAAAGGGAAATAAAGGGACATACTGCCTGTCTGAAAGGGAAAGAAAGGGACATAGTGCCTGTCTGAAAGGGAAAGAAAGGGACATACTGCCTGTCTGAAAGGGAAATAAAGGGACATACTGCCTGTCTGAAAGGGAAAGAAAGGGACATACTGCCTGTCTGAAAGGGAAAGAAAGGGACATACTGCCTGTCTGAAAGGGAAATAAAGGGACATAGTGCCTGTCTGAAAGGGAAATAAAGGGACATACTGCCTGTCTGAAAGGGAAATAAAGGGACATACTGCCTGTCTGAAAGGGAAATAAAGGGACATAGTGCCTGTCTGAAAGGGACATACTGCCTGTCTGAAAGGGAAATAAAGGGACATACTGCCTGTCTGAAAGGGAAATAAAGGGACATACTGCCTGTCTGAAAGGGAAATAAAGGGACATACTGCCTGTCTGAAAGGGAAAGAAAGGGACATACTGCCTGTCTGAAAGGGAAATAAAGGGACATAGTGCCTGTCTGAAAGGGAAATAAAGGGACATAGTGCCTGTCTGAAAGGGAAATAAAGGGACATACTGCCTGTCTCAAAGGGAAATAAAGGGACATACTGCCTGTCTGAAAGGGAAATAAAGGGACATACTGCCTGTCTGAAAGGGAAATAAAGGGACATACTGCCTGTCTGAAAGGGAAATAAAGGGACATACTGCCTGTCTGAAAGGGACATACTGCCTGTCTGAAAGGGAAAGAAAGGGACATACTGCCTGTCTGAAAGGGAAATAAAGGGACATACTGCCTGTCTGAAAGGGAAATAAAGGGACATACTGCCTGTCTGAAAGGGAAATAAAGGGACGGGACAAACAGGAAGGGAGAGGAAAAGCAGTCTAATTCTCTGAGTCTCAGTCGCAGTGCCAGAGAAGCACTCATGCTGAAGCCCAGAGGAATTTCCTGAGAGTTCTGCATTCTCATTCTATCACCAATCATGATCATTATTGTCCTGTTGTTTTGTTCCCTATCCTGTGTTGACCAGATCCTCCTCCTCCTCCCGGATCCAACAGCCTAGAGAACGATGGGCGGGAGGGAGGGAGATCCTTTCTGGAAGAGACAGACATCAGCGATTTCCATGCGATGAGGTGGGAAGGTACACGCATTTTCGGGAGGAGGGGTGTGTCTGGAGGAGTGGTCACATGACTACACAGACAGCGAATCAGACGGACGGATTTCAGGTTCAATGGAAGGTTTACTGGGTCAGCAGAGTAAGGATAGAGAGAGCGAGAGCATAGAGGGAGAGAGAGAGAAAGAAAGAGGGAGAAAGAGAGAGCACAGCGGGAGTGGGAGCAATAGAGAGTTTTTGTGTCTGGAAGTACCAGTCACTCTGCTCTCTTCTGCTCTGTTCTGCTCTGTCCTCTTCTGCTCTGTTCTGCTCTGTCCTCTTCTGCTCTGTTCTCTTCTGTTCTGTTCCATTCTGTTCTGCTCTGTCCTCTTCTCTTCTGTTCTCTTCTGCTCTGATCTCTTCTGTTCTGTTCTATTATGTTCTCTTCAGTTCTGCTCTGTTCTGTTCTCTTCTGTTCTGTTCTCTTCTGCTCTGTTAACTCTTCTGTTCTGTTCTCTTCATTTCAGTTCTCCTCTGTTCTGTTCTCTTCTGCTCTGTTCTCTTCTGTTCTGCTCTGTTCTGTTCTGTTCTGTTCTCTTCTGCTCTGTTCTCTTCTGCTCTGTTCTCTTCTGCTCTGTTAACTCTTCTGTTCTGTTCTCTTCATTTCAGTTCTCCTCTGTTCTGTTCTCTTCTGCTCTGTTCTCTTCTGCTCTGTTCTCTTCTGCTCTGTTAACTCTTCTGTTCTGTTCTCTTCATTTCAGTTCTCCTCTGTTCTGTTCTCTTCTGCTCTGTTCTCTTCTGTTCTGCTCTGTTCTGTTCTGTTCTGTTCTCTTCTGCTCTGTTCTCTTCTGCTCTGTTCTCTTCTGCTCTGTTAACTCTTCTGTTCTGTTCTCTTCATTTCAGTTCTCCTCTGTTCTGTTCTCTTCTGCTCTGTTCTCTTCTGTTCTGCTCTGTTCTGTTCTGTTCTGTTCTCTTCTGCTCTGTTCTCTTCTGCTCTGTTCTCTTCTGCTCTGTTAACTCTTCTGTTCTGTTCTCTTCATTTCAGTTCTCCTCTGTTCTGTTCTCTTCTGCTCTGTTCTCTTCTGCTCTGTTCTCTTCTGCTCTGTTAACTCTTCTGTTCTGTTCTCTTCATTTCAGTTCTCTGTTCTGTTCTCTTCTGCTCTGTTCTGTTCTCTTCTGTTCTGCTCTGTTCTCTTCTGTTCTCTTCTGCTCTGTTCTCTTTTGCTCTGTTAACTCTTCTGTTCTGTTCTTTTCATTTCTGTTCTCTGCTCTGTTCTGTTCTGGCTGCTCTGCTCTGCTCTGTTCTGTTCCGTTCTCTTCTGTTCTGCTCTGTTCTTCTCTGTTCTGCTCTGTTGTAGTCTGTTCTCTTCTGTTCTGCTCTGTTCTTCTCTTTTTTGCTAAGTTCTTTTCTCTTCTGCTCTGTTCTGTTCTATGTGCTCTAGACACACTGAATGTGCCTGCCTGCCTATCTGTCCGTCTGTCTGGGAGATAGGAGCAGGAGAGCGGTGAGGGAGAGACAGAGGCAGAGGGAGAGAAAGAGAGAGAGTTCCTTTCAAACTGTTGTGAGTGTAGTGTTTGCTGTTCATTTTATATTGTTATTTCACTTGCTTTTGCAATGTAAACATATGTTTCCCATGCCAATAAAGCCCTTTGAATTAAATTAAATTGAGAGAGCGAGAAAGAGAGTAGTTTACCCTATAAATCAAAATTGAATCAAATACATTTTTATTGGTCACATACACATATTTAGCAGATGTTTTTGGTCCATACACATATTTAACAGATGTTATTGGTCCATACACATATTTAACAGATGTTATTGGTCCATACACATATTTAACAGATGATATTGGTCCATACACATATTTAGCAGATGTTATTGGTCCATACACATATTTAGCAGATGTTATTGGTCCATACACATATTTAGCAGATGTTATTGGTCCATACACATATTTAGCAGATGTTATTGGTCCATACACATATTTAGCAGATGTTATTGGTCCATACACATATTTAGCAGATGTTATTGGTCCATACACATATTTAGCAGATGTTATTGGTCCATACACATATTTAACAGATGTTATTGGTCCATACACATATTTAGCAGATGTTATTGGTCCATACACATATTTAGCAGATGTTATTGGTCCATACACATATTTAGCAGATGTTATTGGTCCATACACATATTTAGCAGATGTTATTGGTCCATATACATATTTAGCAGATGTTATTGGTCCATACACATATTTAGCAGATGTTATTGGTCCATTCACATATTTAGAAGATGTTATTGGTCACATATTTAGCAGATGTTATTGGTCCATACACATATTTAGCAGATGTTATTGGTCCATACACATATTTAGCAGATGTTATTGGTCCATATACATATTTAGCAGATGTTATTGGTCCATACACATATTTAGCAGATGTTATTGGTCCATTCACATATTTAGAAGATGTTATTGGTCACATATTTAGCAGATGTTATTGGTCCATACACATATTTAACAGATGTTATTGGTCCATACACATATTTAACAGATGATATTGGTCCATACACATATTTAACAGATGTTATTGGTCCATACACATATTTAACAGATGTTATTGGTCCATACACATATTTAATAGATGTTATTGGTCCATACACATATTTAACAGATGTTATTGGTCCATAAACATATTTAACAGATGTTATTGGTCCATACACATATTTAACAGATGTTATTGGTCCATACACATATTTAACAGATGTTATTGGTCCATACACATATTTAGCAGATGTTATTGGTCCATACACATATTTAACAGATGTTATTGGTCCATACACATATTTAATAGATGTTATTGGTCCATACACATATTTAACAGATGTTATTGGTCCATACACATATTTAGCAGATGTTATTGGTCCATACACATATTTAACAGATGTTATTGGTCCATACACATATTTAACAGATGTTATTGGTCCATACACATATTTAACAGATGTTATTGGTCCATACACATATTTAACAGATGTTATTGGTCCATACACATATTTAACAGATGTTATTGGTCCATACACATATTTAGCAGATGTTATTGGTCCATACACATATTTAACAGATGTTATTGGTCCATACACATATTTAACAGATGTTATTGGTCCATACACATATTTAACAGATGATATTGGTCCATACACATATTTAACAGATGTTATTGGTCACATATTTAACAGATGTTATTGGTCCATACACATATATAACAGATGTTATTGGTCCATACACATATTTAACAGATGTTATTGGTCCATACACATATTTAACAGATGTTATTGGTCCATACACATATTTAACAGATGTTATTGGTCCATACACATATTTAACAGATGTTATTGGTCCATACACATATTTAACAGATGTTATTGGTCCATACACATATTTAACAGATGTTATTGGTCCATACACATATTTAACAGATGTTATTGGTCCATACACATATTTAACAGATGTTATTGGTCCATACACATATTTAACAGATGTTATTGGTCCATACACATATTTAGCAGATGTTATTGGTCCATACACATATTTAACAGATGTTATTGGTCCATACACATATTTAACAGATGTTATTGGTCCATACACATATTTAACAGATGTTATTGGTCCATACACATATTTAACAGATGTTATTGGTCCATACACATATTTAACAGATGTTATTGGTCCATACACATATTTAACAGATGTTATTGGTCCATACACATATTTAACAGATGTTATTGGTCCATACACATATTTAACAGATGTTATTGGTCCATACACATATTTAACAGATGTTATTGGTCCATACACATATTTAACAGATGTTATTGGTCCATCACATATTTAACAGATGTTATTGGTCCATACACATATTTAACAGATGTTATTGGTCCATACACATATTTAACAGATGTTATTGGTCCATACACATATTTAACAGATGTTATTGGTCCATACACATATTTAGCAGATGTTATTGGTCCATACACATATTTAACAGATGTTATTGGTCCATACACATATTTAACAGATGTTATTGGTCCATACACATATTTAACAGATGTTATTGGTCCATACACATATTTAACAGATGTTATTGGCTCACATATTTAACAGATGTTATTGGTCCATACACATATTTAACAGATGTTATTGGTCCATACACATATTTAACAGATGTTATTGGTCCATACACATATTTAACAGATGTTATTGGTCCATACACATATTTAGCAGATGTTATTGGTCCATACAGATATTTAACAGATGTTATTGATCCATACACATATTTAACAGATGTTATTGGTCCATACACATATTTAACAGATGTTATTGGTCACATATTTAACAGATGTTATTGGTCCATACACATATTTAACAGATGTTATTGGTCCATACACATATTTAACAGATGTTATTGGTCCATACACATATTTAACAGATGTTATTGGTCCATACACATATTTAACAGATGCTATTGGTCCATACACATATTTAACAGATGTTATTGGTCCATACACATATTTAACAGATGTTATTGGTCCATACACATATTTAACAGATGTTATTGGTCCATACACATATTTAACAGATGTTATTGGTCCATACACATATTTAACAGATGTTATTGGTCCATACACATATTTAACAGATGTTATTGGTCCATACACATATTTAACAGATGATATTGGTCCATACACATATTTAACAGATGTTATTGGTCCATACACATATTTAACAGATGATATTGGTCCATACACATATTTAACAGATGTTATTGGTCCATACACATATTTAACAGATGTTATTGGTCCATACACATATTTAACAGATGTTATTGGTCCATACACATATTTAACTGATGATATTGGTCCATACACATATTTAACAGATGTTATTGGTCCATACACATATTTAACAGATGTTATTGGTCCATACACATATTTAACAGATGTTATTGGTCCATACACATATTTAACAGATGTTATTGGTCCATACACATATTTAACAGATGTTATTGGTCCATACACATATTTAACAGATGTTATTGAGGGTGTAGCGTAATGCTTGTGTTCTTATCTCCAACAGTGCAGTAGTACCTAACAATTCACAATTATACACACATATCTAAAAGTAGTCAAATGTAATTAAGAAATATATAAATATTAGATTGAGCAATGTTGGAGTGGCATAGACTAAAATACAGTAGAATAGAATGCAGTATATACATATGAGATGAGTAAAGCAGTATGTAAACATTATTAAAGCGACTAGTGTTCCATTATTTAAAGTGGAAAGCGATTCCATGTCTATGTATATAGGGCAGCAGCCTCTAAGGTACAGGGTTGTGTAATTGGGTGGAAGCAGGCTAGGGATGGATATTTAACTGTCTGATGGCCTTGAGATAGAAGCTGTTCTTGAGTCTCTCGGTCCCAGCTTTGATGCACCTGATGAGCACAGGGTGAGGATATCCTTCCAGAGAGACGTCTACTTTGTTATCCAGAGACTGAACATTAGCGAGTAATATACTCGGAAGCGGTGGATGGTGTGCACGCCTCCTGAGTCGGACTAGAAGTCCACTCCGAATACCTCTTCTCCGCCGGGCGGTGTTTTGGAGCAGCCTCTGGGATAAGTTACATTGCCCTGGGAGGTACAAACAAAGGATCCAATACAGGAAAGTCGTATTCCAGGTAGTAATGCTGGTGAGTTACCGTCGCTTTGATATCCAAAAGTTTTTCCGGCTGTATGTAATAACACAACAAAAAAATCTGGGATAATAATGTAAGAAATAAAACACAAAAAAACAACATACTGCAAAGTTGCTTAGGAGCTAGAAGCAGAGCTGCCATATCTGTCGGCGCCATCTTGTCTAGATATAAACATACCTTCTCAGTCTGTGTTTACTCTAGTATACCTATAAACATACCTTCTCAGTCTGTTTACTGTAGTATACCCTATAAACATACCTTCTCAGTCTGTGTTTACTGTAGTATACCCTATAAACATACCTTCTCAGTCTGTGTTTACTGTAGTATACCCTATAAACATACCTTCTCAGTCTGTGTTTACTGTAGTATACCCTATAAACATACCTTCTCAGTCTGTGTTTACTGTAGTATACCCTATAAACATACCTTCTCAGTCTGTGTTTACTGTAGTATACCCTATAAACATATCTTCTCAGTCTGTGTTTACTGTAGTATACCCTATAAACATACCTTCTCAGTCTGTTTACTGTAGTATACCCTATAAACATACCTTCTCTCAGTCTGTGTTTACTGTAGTATACCCTATAAACATACCTTTTCAGTCTGGGTTTACTGTAGTATACCCTATAAACATACCTTCTCAGTCTGTGTTTACTGTAGTATACCCTATAAACATACCTTCTCAGTCAGTTTACTGTAGTATACCCTAT
>NC_138292.1:3465000-3470000 GCF_965601325.2 Salmo salar
TCCATGCATTCTAGGTCACACATGTGCCCACAGAGTCCATCCACAGAGGCCGTCCACAGAGGCCGTCCATAGAGGGCGTCCACAGAGGCCGTCCACAGAGGCCATCCATAGAGGACATCCACAGAGGCCGTCCATAGAGGGCGTCCACAGAGGCCGTCCACAGAGGCCATCCATAGAGGACATCCACAGAGGCCATCCATAGAGTCCGTCCATAGAGGCCATCCACAGAGGCCATCCATAGAGGACATCCACAGAGGCCGTCCACAGAGGCCGTCCACAGAGGCCGTCCATAGAGGCCATCCACAGAGGCCGTCCACAGAGGCCGTCCGCAGAGGCCATCCACAGAGGCCATCCACAGAGGCCATCCACAGAGGCCATCCACAGAGGCCGTCCATAGAGGCCTTCCATAGAGGCCATCCATAGAGGCCGTCCATAGAGGCCGTCCATAGAGGCCATCCATAGAGGCCATCCATAGAGGCCGTCCACAGGGGCCATCCATAGGCGCCATCCATAGAGGCCGTCCACAGGGGCCATCCATAGAGGCCTTCCAAGCAACAACATGTGGCCTACATACAGTAGCACACCAGTTGTGAATGAGGGCCCAGTCATCATCTTTGTCTGATATAATGGACTTGCAACTTTACTGTCTACACAGTGGCTAAGCTAATTATGACAAGCCTTTAGGCTTTAGCTCAACGGTCTAACACAGTCTTGATGCACACAGGAGACCGGGGTTTGAAACCTAGTCAGTCACGTACAGTAGCGCCAACATCCTTGTCAGATAGTGACACAACTTAAATGTTTACACTGCTACGGATAAGCTAATACACGGTGAGGCTAATGCTATGCTAATGTAATTATGACAGCTAATAGGCTGTCACCGGTCTCCTCATCTGAGGTAAACAAACTCATTTAGCCTCCTCGCACCAGACACAGCATTCCCAGTGTCAGCAACCTTGGACTAATAAAAACAAATAGGTAATTAGCTAGACGCTAAACAAGTACACAGTACTAAACACAGCCAGGCAAGAAAGTCATTGTTATGCCATGACTAGACAGCTACGGAAAGAGCCCTGGCTAGGCTAGACTAGTGTTAGCTAAGCAGTTCATTGTAATGCTATGACTAGACAGCTACGCTAAGAGCCTGGGCTAGGCTAGTGTTAGCTAAGCAGTTCATTGTAATGCCATGACTAGACAGCTACGCTAAGAGCTTGGGCTAGGCTAGTGTTAGCTAAGCAGTTCATTGTAATGCCATGACTAGACAGCTACGCTAAGAGCTTGGGCTAGGCTAGTGTTAGCTAAGCAATTCATTGTAATACCATGACTAGACAGATCCGCTTAGAGCCTGGGCTAGGCTAGTGTTAGCTAAGCAGTTCATTGTAATACCATGACCAGACAGATCCGCTTAGAGCCTGGGCTAGGCTAGAGTAAGTCAAATAACCCACCCATTTATAAAGCCCTTTTTACATCAGCTGATGTCTCAAAGTGATGTACAGAATCCCAGGCTAAAACCCCAAACAGCAAGCAATGCAGATGTAGAGGCACAGTGGCTAGGAAAAACTCCCTAGAAAGGCTGGGAACCTAGGAAGAAACTTAGAGAGGAACCAGGCTCTGAGAGGTGGCCAATGTAAGCCTATTAACTATATGCTAGGCTAGTGATATAATGTCCTGTAAATTATATGACTATGCTAGGCTAGTGATATAATGTCCTGTAAATTATATGACTATGCTAGGCTAGTGATATAATGTCCTATTAATTATATGACTATGCTAGGCTAGTGATATAATGTCCTGTTGATTATATCACTATGCTAGGCTAGTGATATGATGTCCTGTAGATTATATCCCTATGCTAGGCTAGTGATATAATGTCCTGTTGATTATATCACTAACAGGTCAAAGGCGAATAAGAGAGACCCTAAGAGTTGTCATCACAACCCACTTAGTATAATCAAATAACCAACCGATAACACATCATCATTTAGTATATCTATGGCAGGTTAGCGTTTCGTCATTAATCTAGTCCTGGAGGCAGCTCTGCAGACTGGTAACAAGCTGGCACAGCCACAGTCATAACTTCGGATTTTAAACCAAACCAAACCCTAACCTTAACCACACTGCTAACCCTAACCTTAACCCTAACCCTAACCCTAACCCTAACCAAACCCTAACCTTAACCACACTGCTAACCCTAACCTTAACCCTAACCTTAACCACACTGCTAACCCTAACCTTAACCCTAACCTTAACCCTAACCTTAACCACACTGCTAACCCTAACCTTAACCCTAACCTTAACCACACTGCTAACCCTAACCTTAACCCTAACCTTAACCACACTGCTAACCCTAACCTTAACCCTAACCTTAACCACACTGCTAACCCTAACCTTAACCCTAACCTTAACCACACTGCTAACCCTAACCCTAACCCTAACCTTAACCACACTGCTAACCCTAACCTTAACCCTAACCTTAACCACACTGCTAACCCTAACCTTAACCCTAACCTTAACCACACTGCTAACCCTAACCTTAACCCTAACCTTAACCACACTGCTAACCCTAACCTTAACCCTAACCTTAACCACACTGCTAACCCTAACCTTAACCCTAACCTTAACCACACTGCTAACCCTAACCTTAACCCTAACCTTAACCACACTGCTAACCCTAACCTTAACCCTAACCTTAACCACACTGCTAACCCTAACCTTAACTCTAACCTTAACCACACTGCTAACCCTAATGCCTAACCCTAACCTTAACCACACTGCTAACCCTAATGCCTAACCCTAACCTTAACCACACTGCTAACCCTAACTTTAACCCTAACCTTAACCACACTGCTAACCCTAATGCCTAACCCTAACCTTAACCACACTGCTAACCCTAACCTTAACCCTAACCTTAACCACACTGCTAACCCTAACCTTAACCCTAACCTTAACCACACTGCTAACCCTAACCTTAACCCTAACCTTAACCACACTGCTAACCCTAACCTTAACCCTAACCTTAACCACACTGCTAACCCTAACCTTAACCCTAACCTTAACCACACTGCTAACCCTAACCTTAACCCTAACCTTAACCACACTGCTAACCCTAACCTTAACCCTAACCTTAACCACACTGCTAACCCTAACCTTAACCCTAACCTTAACCACACTGCTAACCCTAACCTTAACCCTAACCTTAACCACACTGCTAACCCTAACCTTAACCCTAACCTTAACCACACTGCTAACCCTAACCTTAACCCTAACCTTAACCACACTGCTAACCCTAACCTTAACCCTAACCTTAACCACACTGCTAACCCTAACCTTAACCCTAACCTTAACCACACTGCTAACCCTAATGCCTAACCCTAACCTTAACCACACTGCTAACCCTAACCTTAACCCTAACCTTAACCACACTGCTAACCCTAATGCCTAACCCTAACCTTAACCACACTGCTAACCCTAACCTTAACCCTAACCTTAACCACACTGCTAACCCTAACCTTAACCCTAACCTTAACCACACTGCTAACCCTAATGCCTAACCCTAACCTTAACCCTAACCTTAACCACACTGCTAACCCTAACCTTAACCCTAACCTTAACCACACTGCTAACCCTAATGCCTAACCCTAACCTTAACCACACTGCTAACCCTAATGCCTAACCCTAACCTTAACCACACTGCTAACCCTAATGCCTAACCCTAACCTTAACCACACTGCTAACCCTAACCTTAACCCTAACCTTAACCACACTGCTAACCCTAATGCCTAACCCTAACCTTAACCACACTGCTAACCCTAATGCCTAACCCTAACCTTAACCACACTGCTAACCCTAATGCCTAACCCTAACCTTAACCACACTGCTAAGCCTAATGCCTAACCCTAACCTTAACCACACTGCTAACCCTAATGCCTAACCCTAACCTTAACCACACTGCTAACCCTAATCCCTAACCCTAACCTTAACCACACTGCTAACCCTAACCTTAACCCTAACCTTAACCACACTGCTAACCCTAACCTTAACCCTAACCTTAACCACACTGCTAACCCTAATGCCTAACCCTAACCTTAAATTTAGACCAAAAAAAGCTATTTTTTTGTTTTTGTGAATTTTTATAATAAGAGCCTTTGCACCTTAGGGGACATCAATAATTTCTGCCTCCAGGACAAGACTCATCCCAATAAACGTCAAACCTGCATATCTATGTCTTTCATCAGGTTCAGGTGCAGGATGACAGTTAGCAGTCTGGGTTTGGTGGTGGACCGAGGCATGTCTGGAGGGGCATTGATCTCTCTCAGCACACTTCCTGTCAGAATGACAACTGTAGACTAGGGAAGGGGTCCCAAATGGCACCCTATTCCCTACATAGTGCACTACTTTAGACCAGGGCCCTATGGCACCTTATTCCCTACATAATGCACTACTTTAGACCAGGGCCCCATAGGAAATAGGGTGTAATTTGGGATGTAGCTGCGGGGGGGGGGGGTGTATCTAGGCAACAGGAAGGACCTGACTGACTAACTGAAACCGCTGAGGCTGTTTGTGAACCAACAGCAGGGCTGTGAGGAGCTGATAGAGATGTCACACTGAGACTGTTCCAGACCTGTTACACTATCACACTGTACAACCAATCCTGCTGCACATCACCACAGTCATCCTCACAGTGACACGTCTTCGTCACAAACCACCAATTCACCCGCACCTCCTCACGCTGAATAGCATCCCTGCATAGTTCTTACGTGCACGTGCGCAGGTTGACCTTTTTTTACAGTCATACCACTAAAAGGAAGCAGTCTAAAATTTGTTGAATGTGAGTGTGTGTTACTGTATGGTGTAGATACACCAGAGCGCTTCACGTTGTCTTGGCAGCGGAGGTACTGAACACACCGTGGATTAGTCAGAGTCCCACTGTAGACACTAGTGTTGAACACATAACACTGTGGATTAGTCAGAGTCCCACTATAGACACTAGTGTTGAACAC
>NC_138292.1:3475000-3517500 GCF_965601325.2 Salmo salar
GATGGTGTAGGGTTGTATGTTGGGGTCAGTAGGATGGTGTAGGGTTGTAGGATGGGGTCAGTAGGATGGTAAAGGGTTGTAGGGGTCAGTAGGATGGTAAAGGGTTGTAGGACGGGGTCAGTAGGATGGTGTAGGGTTGTAGGGTGGGGTCAGTAGGATGGTAAAGGGTTGAAGGATGGGGTCAGTAGGATGGTAAAGGGTTGTAGGACGGGGTCAGTAGGATGGTGTAGGAGTGAGGTGAGGTGAGGCTTGTAAGTTATGGTGGGGTGAAATGAGGTAAGGTAGGGTGAGGTGAGGTGAGGTAAGGTAAGGTATGGTGAGGTGAGACGAGGTGAGGTAAGGTGAGGTGAGATGAGGTGAGGTAAGGTGAGGTGAGATGAGGTATGGTGAGATAAGGTATGGTGGGGTGAGGTGAGGTGAGGTAAGGTGAGGTAAGGTATGGTGTGGTGGGGTGAGGTGAGGTGAGGTGAGGTAAGATGTGGTGGGGTGAGGTGATGTGATGTATGGTGGGGTGGGGGGAGTTGAGTTGAGGTAAGGTGATGTAAGGTGTGGTGGGGTGAGGTGAGGTAAGGTGTGGTGGGGTGTGGTGAGGTGAGGTGAGGTGAGGTATGGTGGGGTGAGGTGATGTGAGGTAAGGTATGGTGGGGTGAGGTGAGGTAAGGTGATGTAAGTTGTGGTGAGGTGAGGTGAGGTAAGGTATGGTGGGGTGAGGTGAGGTAAGGTATGGTGGGGTGAGGTATGGTGAGGTGAGGTGTGGTAGCGTGAGGCAAGGTGAGGTATTGTGTTTTAAGGTGGTCAGTAGGATGGTGTAGGGTTGTATGTTGGGGTCAGTAGGATGGTGTAGGGTTGTAGGATGGGGTCAGTAGGATGGTAAAGGGTTGTAGGGGTCAGTAGGATGGTAAAGGGTTGTAGGACGGGGTCAGTAGGATGGTGTAGGGTTGTAGGGTGGGGTCAGTAGGATGGTAAAGGGTTGAAGGATGGGGTCAGTAGGATGGTAAAGGGTTGTAGGACGGGGTCAGTAGGATGGTGTAGGAGTGAGGTGAGGTGAGGCTTGTAAGTTATGGTGGGGTGAAATGAGGTAAGGTAGGGTGAGGTGAGGTGAGGTAAGGTATGGTGAGGTGAGGTGAGGTGAGGTGAGGTAAGGTGAGGTGAGATGAGGTGAGGTAAGGTGAGGTGAGATGAGGTATGGTGAGATAAGGTATGGTGGGGTGAGGTGAGGTGAGGTAAGGTGAGGTAAGGTATGGTGTGGTGGGGTGAGGTGAGGTGAGGTGAGGTAAGATGTGGTGGGGTGAGGTGATGTGATGTATGGTGGGGTGGGGGGAGTTGAGTTGAGGTAAGGTGATGTAAGGTGTGGTGGGGTGAGGTGAGGTAAGGTGTGGTGGGGTGAGATGCGGTAAGGTAAGGTATGGTGGGGTGTGGTGAGGTGAGGTGAGGTGAGGTATGGTGGGGTGAGGTGATGTGAGGTAAGGTATGGTGGGGTGAGGTGAGGTAAGGTGATGTAAGTTGTGGTGAGGTGAGGTGAGGTAAGGTATGGTGGGGTGAGGTGAGGTAAGGTATGGTGGGGTGAGGTGATGTGATGTGAGATGCGGTAAGGTGAGGTGAGGTGAGTTAAGGTATGGTGGGGTGTGGTGAGGTGAGGTGAGGTGAGGTGAGGTGAGGTAAGGTGAGGTGAGATGAGGTGAGGTAAGGTGAGGTGAGATGAGGTATGGTGAGATAAGGTATGGTGGGGTGAGGTGAGGTGAGGTAAGGTGAGGTAAGGTATGGTGTGGTGGGGTGAGGTGAGGTGAGGTGAGGTAAGATGTGGTGGGGTGAGGTGATGTGATGTATGGTGGGGTGGGGGGAGTTGAGTTGAGGTAAGGTGATGTAAGGTGTGGTGGGGTGAGGTGAGGTAAGGTGTGGTGGGGTGAGATGCGGTAAGGTAAGGTATGGTGGGGTGTGGTGAGGTGAGGTGAGGTGAGGTATGGTGGGGTGAGGTGATGTGAGGTAAGGTATGGTGGGGTGAGGTGAGGTAAGGTGATGTAAGTTGTGGTGAGGTGAGGTGAGGTAAGGTATGGTGGGGTGAGGTGAGGTAAGGTATGGTGGGGTGAGGTGATGTGATGTGAGATGCGGTAAGGTGAGGTGAGGTGAGTTAAGGTATGGTGGGGTGTGGTGAGGTGAGGTGAGGTAAGGTATGGTGGGGTGAGATGAGATGAGTTACGGTATGGTGGGGTGATGTGAGGTATGGTGTGATAGGGTGAGGTGAGATATGGTGGGGTGAGGTATGGTGGGTGAGATGTGGTAGGGTGAGGTGAGATGAGGTAAGGTATGGTGTCATAGGGTGAGGTGAGGTATGGTGGGTGAGGTGTGGTAGGGTAGGATGAGGTGTGGTGAGGTGAGCTATGGTGGGTGAGGTGTGGTAGGGTAGGGTGAGGTGTGGTGAGGTGAGCTATGGTGGGTGAGGTGAGGTATGGTGAGGTGAGGTAAGGTATGGTGAGGTGAGGTGAGGTGTGGTGAGGTAAGGTAAGGTGGAGTGAGGTAAGGTATGGTGGGGTGAGGTGAGGTAAGGTATGGTGAGGTGTGGTAGCGTGAGGTGGGGTGAGGTATGGTGAGATATTGTGTATTAAGGTGGTCAGTAGGATGGTAAAGGGTTGTAGGACGGGGTCAGTAGGATGGTGTAGGGTTGTAGGACGGGGTCAGTAAGATGGTGTAGGGTTGTAGGATGGGGTCAGTAGGATGGTAAAGGGTTGTAGGACGGGGTCAGTAATATGGTAAAGGGTTGTAGGACGGGGTCAGTAAGATGGTGTAGGGTTGTAGGATGGGGTCAGTAGGATGGTAAAGGGTTGTAGGGGTCAGTAGACGGTGTAGGGTTGTAGGATGGGGTCAGTAGGATGGTGTAGGGTTGTAGGATGGGGTCAGTAGGATGGTAAAGGGTTGTAGGACGGGGTCAGTAGGATGGTAAAGGGTTGTAGGACGGGGTCAGTAGGATTCTAAAGGGTTGTATGATGGGGTCAGTAGGACGGTAAAAGGTTGTAGGATGGGGTCAGTAGGATGGTGTAGGGTTGTAGGATGGGGTCAGTAGGATGGTGTAGGGTTGTAGGATGGGGTCTGTAGGATGGTGTAGGGTTGTAGGATGGGGTCAGTAGGATGGTGTAGGGTTGTAGGATGGGGTCAGTAGGATGGTGTAGGGTTGTAGGAAGGGGTCAGTAGGATGGTGTAGGGTTGTAGGGTGGGGTCAGTAGGATGGTAAAGGGTTGTAGGACGGGGTCAGTAGGATGGTGTAGGAGTGAGGTGAGGTGAGGCTTGTAAGTTATGGTGGAGTGAAATGAGGTAAGGTAGGGTGAGGTGAGGTGAGGTGTGGTAAGGTGAGGTGAGGTATGGTGAGGTAAGGTATGGTGAGGTGAGGTGAGATAAGGTAAGGTGAGGTAAGGTATGGTGTGGTGGGGTGAGGTGAGGTGAGGTAAGATGTGGTGGGGTGAGGTGATGTGATGTATGGTGGGGTGGGGGGAGTTGAGTTGAGGTAAGGTGATGTAAGGTGTGGTGGGGTGAGGTGAGGTGTGGTGAGGTGAGCTATGGTGGGTGAGGTGTGGTAGGGTAGGGTGAGGTGTGGTGAGGTGAGCTATGGTGGGTGAGGTGAGGTATGGTGAGGTGAGGTAAGGTATGGTGAGGTGAGGTGAGGTGTGGTGAGGTAAGGTAAGGTAAGGTGGGGTGAGGTAAGGTATGGTGGGGTGAGGTGAGGTAAGGTATGGTGAGGTGTGGTAGCGTGAGGTGGGGTGAGGTATGGTGAGATATTGTGTATTAAGGTGGTCAGTAGGATGGTAAAGGGTTGTAGGACGGGGTCAGTAGGATGGTGTAGGGTTGTAGGACGGGGTCAGTAAGATGGTGTAGGGTTGTAGGATGGGGTCAGTAGGATGGTAAAGGGTTGTAGGGGTCAGTGGACGGTGTAGGGTTGTAGGATGGGGTCAGTAGGATGGTGTAGGGTTGTAGGATGGGGTCAGTAGGATGGTAAAGGGTTGTAGGACGGGGTCAGTAGGATGGTAAAGGGTTGTAGGACGGGGTCAGTAGGATGGTAAAGGGTTGTAGGACGGGGTCAGTAGGATGGTGTAGGGTTGTAGGATGGGGTCAGTAGGATGGTAAGGGGTTGTAGGACGGGGTCAGTAGGATGGTGTAGGGTTGTATGATGGGGTCAGTAGGACGGTAAAAGGTTGTAGGATGGGGTCAGTAGGATGGTGTAGGGTTGTAGGATGGGGTCAGTAGGATGGTGTAGGGTTGTAGGATGGGGTCTGTAGGATGGTGTAGGGTTGTAGGATGGGGTCAGTAGGATGGTGTAGGGTTGTAGGATGGGGTCAGTAGGATGGTGTAGGGTTGTAGGACGGGGTCAGTAGGATGGTGTAGGGTTGTAGGGTGGGGTCAGTAGGATGGTAAAGGGTTGTAGGACGGGGTCAGTAGGATGGTGTAGGAGTGAGGTGAGGTGAGGCTTGTAAGTTATGGTGGAGTGAAATGAGGTAAGGTAGGGTGAGGTGAGGTGAGGTAAGGTGAGGTGAGGTATGGTGAGGTAAGGTATGGTGAGGTGAGATGAGGTGAGGTAAGGTGAGGTGAGGTATGGTGAGGTAAGGTATGGTGAGGTGAGGTGAGGTAAGGTAAGGTGAGGTAAGGTATGGTGTGGTGGGGTGAGGTGAGGTGAGGTAAGATGTGGTGGGGTGAGGTGATGTGATGTATGGTGGGGTGGGGGGAGTTGAGTTGAGGTAAGGTGATGTAAGGTGTGGTGGGGTGAGGTGAGGTAAGGTGTGGTGGGGTGAGATGCGGTAAGGTAAGGTGAGGTGAGGTGAGGTAAGGTATGGTGGGGTGTGGTGAGGTGAGGTGAGGTGAGGTAAGGTATGGTGGGGTGAGGTGATGTGAGGTAAGGTATGGTGTGGTGAGGTGAGGTATGCTGGGGTGAGTTGAGGTAATGTGATGTAAGTTGTGGTGAGGTGAGTATCCCTGACCTAAAACAGACAATATAACTTAAATCATCCAATCAGTCAGCCAGTCAGGCCGTCAGTCAGCCAGTCAGTCAGCCAGGCAGTCAGGCAGGCAGGCAGCCAGCCAGCCAGCCAGTCAGCCAGTCAGGCAGTCAGGCAGTCAGCCAGCCAGTCAGCCAGGCAGTCAGCCAGGCAGTCAGTCAGCCAGGCAGTCAGCTAGCCAGGCAGTCAGCCAGTCAGGCAGTCAGGCAGGCAGTCAGCCAGGCAGTCAGCCAGTCAGGCCGTCAGTCAGCCAGGCAGTCAGCCAGGCAGTCAGGCAGTCAGGCAGGCATCCAGCCAGCCAGCCAGTCAGCCAGTCAGCCAGGCAGTCAGCCAGCCAGGCAGTCAGCCAGGCAGTCAGGCAGGCAGGCAGACAGTCAGCCAGCCAGGAAGCCAGGCAGCCAGGCAGTCAGCAGGTCAGCCAGCCAGTCAGTCAGTCAGTCAGCCAGTCAGTCAGTCAGTCAGTCAGGCTGGAAGTCAGCCAGTCAGTCAGCCAGTCAGTCAGCCAGGCAGTCAGCCAGGCAGTCAGCCAGACAGGCAGTCAGCCAGTCAGGCATTTAGGCAGTCAGTCAGCCAGCCAGCCAGCCAGCCAGGCAGTCAGCCAGTCAGCCAGTCAGTCAGTCAGTCAGCCAGTCAGGCAGTCAGTCAGCCAGTCAGGCAGTAAGTCAGCCGGTCAGTCAGCCAGTCAGTCAGCCAGGCAGTCAGCCAGCCAGGCAGTCAGCCAGTCAGGCATTTAGGCAGTCAGTCAGCCAGCCAGCCAGGCAGTCAGCCAGTCAGCCAGGCAGTCAGTCAGTCAGTCAGGCAGTCAGTCAGCCAGTCAGGCAGTAAGTCAGCCAGTCAGCCAGCCAGCCAGCCAGGCAGTCAGCCAGTCAGGCTGTCAGTCAGTCAGTCAGCCAGTCAGGCAGTCAGTCAGCCAGTCAGGCAGTAAGTCAGCCAGTCAGTCAGTCAGTCAGCCAGTCAGTCAGCCAGGCACCATATCCTAGTTAATTGATTAATCTTGGGCTACACATGGCACTGTATGTCTGTCTGATTTATGATAGGAAGCGCTGACAATGAAGAATCTGACCAATTCAAATTTTTAATTGCCAATGAAAAACTCAATATTTATGGTGGTCCCTCTGTCTGTCTGGATGAATGGGGAAATGGATTGAGCTAGTTAAGCATATTCCTTATCACAATGAGAAATAGTGCTTTAACTCGACTAAAGCCCTTTGAAGTCTGATTAATACTATTGGATAGATCTGTGTTTTTTTGTTCAAACAATAGAATTGAACAGAAAAATGTAATTATTAAATTATTCAACAGTGCCAAAGGTAATATTTTTCATAGTACTTTCTCTGTCTTTCTACTGCAAAATGTGTCAAATGCTGAGGTTTTAAAAATGACAGATCTGACTGCCTTTCATTTCTCCTTTCATTTCTGTTTTCAGGACAACCAGGGCTACAAGTAGAACACAAAACAACGTGACATTAACAGTTGGCATTCATGAGCTTTTATTGACAAATGGCAACAAATTTAAAAAAGTCAGCCAAGCAAGAACCTAATAATAATGAATTTATATGAATGCTGTAAGTACATACATTTTTTTCTCACAATGTTTAACAGGGGTTAAAAGTCCAAAACACACCAGTGTCCCGATGGGACTCATTGGGTTTGACTTCCTCATGGTATTAAAAATCATTTAAGTCTGATTCATTTTACAGAATTATACAAAATACTTTTCAAGTTCAGTAAAAACATATATCAAAATAATTGTTCCTGAGGCCTCAGAGTGTGGCGCAGTGTATCGCAACTCCTTGTGGTTGGCCGGGCGCCTCCAGGCTGACTCCGGTCGTCAGTTCAACGGTTTTTCCTCTGACACATTGGTGCACTTGGCTTCCGAGGTTAAACGGGCGGGTGTTAAGAGGCGTGGTTTGGCGGGTCATGTTTCGGAGGACACATGACTCGACCTTCGCCTCTCCCGAGCCCGTTGGGAAGATGCAGCGATGAGACAAGATCGGAATTGGATCGCAATTGGATATCGCTAAACTGGGGAGAAAAGGTGGGTAAAAAAAAATATGATTATAAAATGTGTTCCTGGAGATATGTCCTGCTGCAGATGCTATGGAATTTATATCTTATTGATCTTTTACCAAATGAAAGAAATCACTAGAATACTGCAAACGATGCATCTGCAAGTCTAGCTACACTCATTCTACCACTGCGTTTAAAGCAGAAAACCATATTCCCTTTGACTAGTAAGTCCACAAATGATGTGTTTGTTGTGATTCTAAATGTTGAGTTATGTATACAGTATATTCCCATGTAGACCCACAACTATCCTTTGGGTTAGTAAGCACAATTACCATGGTTATGGACACTATCATTGCCCTGTAACCCTTATGCAATGGACATGGTCAGAGTTGGATCAAGGGGTATGTAATTATACTGTCCACACGGGTCAAGGCCGAAATAAGCAGCTGTTTTGGCATATGAGACCTTTATTCATGTAATCTGCAGGAGCAAGAGAACAAGGGAGAGAGAGAGAGAGAGAGAGAGGGTGAGAGAGAGAGAGAGAGAGAGAGAGAGACAGAGAGAGAGAGAGAAAGAGAGACAGAGAGACAGAGAGAGAGAGAGAGAGAGAGAGAGAGAGAGAGAGAGAGAGAGAGAGAGAGAGAGAGAGAGAGAGAGGGCGATTTGGCCCTGAACAAAGAGTACACAGCAGCAGAATACATGACCACTGTGACTGACCCAAACTGAAGGAAAGCTTTGACTATGTACAGACTCAGTGAGCATAGCCTTGCTATTGAGAAAGGCCGCCGTAAGCAGACCTGTCTCCCAAGAGAAGACTATATGCACACTGTCCACAAAGTGAGGTAGAAACTGAGCTGCACTTCCTAACCTCCTGCCAAATGTATGACCATATTAGAGACACATATTTCTCTCATATTACACAGACCCACAAATAATTGGAAAATACATCAAATTTTGATAAACTCCCATATCTACTGGGTGAAATACCACAGTGTGCCATTACAGCTGCAAGATGTGTGACCTGTTGCCACAAGAAAAGGGCAACCAGTGAAGAACAAACACCATTGTAAAGACAACCCATATTTATCTTTATTTATTACCTATTTGCACATCGTTACAACACTGCACATAGCCATAATATATAACATTTGAAATGTCTCTATTCATCAGAAAGAGAGAGAAGGGCTCTTACCAAGCAGACCAATCACATCTTCTTCTGTGTTCCCATCTCTGCGTCATCTTGCCATGGCCTCCAAAATCTGAAACAGAATGTCATTATTTAGTCATGTCTGGAGGCACAGTGTTATTTCTGTCCTGATCATTGTGACTGCAGCAGAGTTGTACTCAAATGTGACTGTTCTTTTTTTAATGACCTTTAATTAACCAGGCAAGTCAGTTAAGAACAAATCCTTATTTACAATGACAGCCTACACCGGTCAAACCCTAAACCAGGACGATACTGGGCCAATTGTGCACCACCCTATGGTACTCCAAATCACAGCCGGTTGTGATACAGCCTGGATTTGAACCAGGGTGCCTGTAGTGACACCTCAAGCACTGAGACACAGTGCCTTAGACCGCTGCGCCACTCAGGATCCTCATGACTACAGTAAAATGAAGCCAGACTGAATCAGGGCTGGGTTTTTAGAAGCCTCATGACTACAGTAAAATGAAGCCAGACTGAATCAGGCCTGGGTTTTTAGAAGTCTCATGACTACAGTAAAATGAAGCCAGACTCTGAATCAGGCCTGGGTTTTTAAAAGCCTCATGACTACAGTAAAATGAAGCCAGACTGAATCAGGCCTGGGTTTTTAGAAGCCTCATGACTACAGTAAAATGAAGCCAGACTGAATCAGGCCTGGGTTTTTAGAAGCCTCATGACTACAGTAAAATGAAGCCAGACTGAATCAGGCCTGGGTTTTTAGAAGTCTCATGACTACAGTAAAATGAAGCAAGACTGAATCAGGCCTGGGTTTTTAGAAGCCTCATGACTACAGTAAAATGAAGCCAGACTGAATCAGGCCTGGGTTTTTAAAAGCCTCATGACTACAGTAAAATGAAGCCAGACTGAATCAGGCCTGGGTTTTTAAAAGCCTCATGACTACAGTAAAATGAAGCCAGACTGAATCAGGCCTGGGTTTTTAGAAGCCTCATGACTACAGTAAAATGAAGCCAGACTGAATCAGGCCTGGGTTTTTAGAAGCCTCATGACTACAGTAAAATGAAGCCAGACTGAATCAGGCCTGGGTTTTTAGAAGCCTCATGACTACAGTAAAATGAAGCCAGACTGAATCAGGCCTGGGTTTTTAGAAGCCTCATGACTACAGTAAAATGAAGCCAGACTCTGAATCAGGCCTGGGTTTTTAAAAGCCTCATGACTACAGTAAAATGAAGCCAGACTGAATCAGGCCTGGGTTTTTAGAAGCCTCATGACTACAGTAAAATGAAGCCAGACTGAATCAGGCCTGGGTTTTTAGAAGTCTCATGACTACAGTAAATTAATGGAGAAACACAAGCCCTGTTTCTGAACAAACTGAAGGTGAAAATACAGAGGAGTAGATAATCAAGGCCACAAGCCCTGATACTCTAACCACCTAGCTAATCGTGAGGTGGACTAGTTCTGTCACAAAGTTCTCCTGCAGATTATATTCTGTAATAGTTCATTATTAACAGAACATACTTTGTGTAAACGTTTGGTTTAAATGAATGCAACCCTACAGCTATGACTAGTGAAACCAAGGACATGCATAACACAAGGGTTTTGGACAAGGTGAATATAAAAACTGGTTTCACAGTTCACCAAGCAAGACTTTCCAATAACAGGCTGGTGTTAATAATACATTGTATAATAAAGAAGAAGAACGGAAGAATACCCTGATCACTGAGATCCATCATTTCTATTGTCTATTGTGTTGTATTGTAGTTGTTTAATAAAAAATAAAAAGAACTCACAAAAAAAGTATATATATATATATACAGTATATATAACGTTTTAAAAAAGTAGGATGTCTCTGGTGATCGCCTGCATGTTACAAAGCTGTGAGTTTAGTATTTGAGAAGATGCTGAACTTGTAATTCCCATGGGTTCCCACGGACCACTGCCAATGGAAACTCCTTCCACCACACCATCCACTGTGTCTTATGAGGAGAGGGAGAAAAAACGGCCTGTCAAAGCAGCTAGCTCAACGTTTGTATTCACATGTCCTTTCATCCCGGAGCCCCCCCCCCCCAACGTTTTCAAAGGCATTAAGAGACAGTTTATGAGGGAATTTATGGAGGGCATTCACATTAACAGTGATGATAAAACAAAGATTAGTTTTTGTCAGAAGTTCACATTGGGCCTTATTGTGGTTTTCGCTGTTACCCTGCTGGGCTCTAACTCTGCTCAGCTCTAAGAGCAGTGCGGTTAAGTTGGCTAGCAGGAACCACGTTATTGGTCCATGGCTTTTAAATGCTTGGGTGATTGGTTGAGAGATTTTAAATGGTAGGGTGTGACTGTGCAGCAGTTCAAGTGTAGTTAAAGCGTTTCTAATTAGTGGTATGGACTGGTGGTGTGACCCATAAGGCCATAGAAAACAGTTCTGCTGAACAGAGACGCCACAGAGCAATTAAACACAAAATACTACATCCTAGATCTGTTTTCAAACTATATCTCAAACCCATGATGACACATGCAGAATCTTACTTATCTGACATGGTATATATCTTCACATGCTATTTAGACAGCACAAACAAAGTAACAAAGAATCAAGTTCAACTTTAAAGCATTTGTCACATAGTGATGTCGTGACTATTAAGGGAGCGTCAAACAAAGTGCCTAGTATCAAGTTCAACTTTAAGGCATTTGTCACATAATGATGCTGTGACTATTTAGGGAGTGTCAAACAAAGTGCCTAGTATCAAGTATCAAATACAAGTTCAAATGTATTTCTATCATATTTGCATGTCTGGATTAAGTGTAGGTTGGCTATACTGTATACAGTATATGCAGTACATTCAGAAAGTATTCAGACCCCTTGACTTTTTCCACATTTTGTTAGGTTACAGCCTTATTCAAAAATTGATTCAATTGTTTTTTTCCCCTCATCAATCTACACACAATACCCCATAATGACAAAGCAAAAAGAGGTTTCTAGAAATTTTTGCAAAAAAATGAAATAAAAAACGGATATATCTCATTTACATAAATATTCAGACCCTTTACTCAATTCTTTGTTGAAGCACCTTTGGCAGCGATTACAGCCTTCAGTGTTTTTGACTATGACGCTACAAGCTTGGCACACCTGTATTTGGGGAGTTTCTCACATTCTTCTCTGCAGATCCTCTCTAGCTCCGTCATGTTGGATGGGGAGCGTCGCTGTACAGCTATTTTCAGGTCTCTCCAGAGATGTTCGATTGGGTTCAAATTCGGGCTCTAGCTGGGCCACTCAAGGACATTCAGAGACTTGTCCCAAAGTCAGCCCTGCATTGTCTTTTCTGTGTGCTTAGGGTCGTTGTCCTGTTGGAAGGTGAACCTACAACCCAGTCTGAGGTCCTGAGTGCTCTGGAAAAGGTTTTCATCAAGGATCTTTGTGCTTTGCTCCGTTCATCTAACCCTCGATCCTGACTGGTCTCCCGCAGATGGAAAACATCCCCACAGTTTGATGCTGCCACCACCATGCTTCACCGTAGGGATGATGCCAATTCCTTCGACCTCATGGCTTGGTTTTTGCTCTGACATGCACTGTCAACTGTGGGATCTTATATAGACAGGTGTGTGCCCTTCCAAATCATGTCCAATCAATTTAATTTACCACAGGTGCACTCCAATCAAGTTGTAGAAACTGTATTCTGTATAACTGTATACTGTATAACTGTTTACTGTATAACTGTATAACTGTATTCTGTATAACTGTATTCTGTATAACTGTATAACGGTATACTGTATAACTGTTTACTGTATAACTGTATAACTGTATACTGTATAACTGTATACTGTATACTGTATAACGGTATACTGTATAACTGTTTACTGTATAACTGTATAACTGTATTCTGTATAACTGTATACTGTATACTGTATAACGGTATACTGTATAACTGTTTACTGTATACTGTATAACTGTTTACTGTATAACTGTATAACTGTGTAACGGTTTACTGTATAACTGTATACTGTATAAATATATACTGTATAACTGTATACTGTATAACTGTATACTCTATAACTGTTTACTGTATAACTGTATAACTGTATAACTGTATAACGGTTTACTGTATAACTGTGTAACTGTATACTGTATTACTGTATACTGTTTACTGTATACTGTATACTGTTTACTGTTTACTGTTTACTGTATAACTGTATATTGTATAACTGTATACTGTATAACTGTTTACTGTATGACTGTATAAATGCATACTGTATACTGTTTACTGTATGACTGTATAACTGTATAACTGTATGCTGTATAACTGTTTACTGTATCACAGTATACTGTATAACTGTATACTGTATAATGTATACTATATAACTGTTTACTGTTTACTGTCTAAATGCATACTGTATACTGTTTACTGTTTACTGTATAACTGTATACTGTATACTGTATTACTGTATAACTGTTTACTGTATACTGTATACTGTATAACTGTATAACTGTATAACTGCACGTAACTGTATACTGTTTACTGTATAACTGTTTACTGTATAACTGTATAACTGGATAATGTTTACTGTTTACTGTATAACTGTATAACTGTATACTGTATTACTGTATAACTGTTTACTGTATCACAGTATACTGTATAACTGTTTACTGTATAACTGTATTACTGTATGTATAACTGTATAACTGTTTACTGTATAATGTATAAATGTATACTGTATACTGTTTACTGTATAACTGTATAACTGTATACTGTATATTGTATGAATGTATACTGTATACTGTATAACTGTTTACTGTATAACTGTATAACTGTATAACTGTATACTGTATAAATGTATACTGTATAACTGTTTACTATATAACTGTATAACTGTATAACTGTATAACGGTTTACTGTATAACTGTGTAACTGTATACTGTATTACTGTATACTGTTTACTGTATAACTGTATATTGTATAACTGTATACTGTATAACTGTTTACTGTATGACTGTATACTGTATACTGTATACTGTATAACTGTTTACTGTATACTGTATAAATGCATACTGTATACTGTTTAATGAATGACTGTATAACTGTATAACTGTTTACTGTATCACAGTATACTGTATAACTGTATACTGTATAACTGTATACTATATAAGTGTTTACTGTATACTGTGTAAATGCATAACTGTATACTGTATAACTGTATAACTGTATACTGTATAACTGTTTACTGTATAATGTATACTGTTTACTGTTTACTGTATACTCTATACTGTATTACTGTATAACTGTTTACTGTATAACTGTATACTGTATTACTCTATAACTGTTTACTGTATAACTGTATTACTGTATAATGTATACTGTTTACTGTTTACTGTATAACTGTTTACTCTATACTGTATTACTGTATAACTGTATACTGTATACTGTATAACTGTATAACTGTATAACTGTATACTGTATAACTGTTTACTGTATAATGTATACTGTTTACTGTTTACTGTATACTCTATACTGTATTACTGTATAACTGTTTACTGTATAACTGTATACTGTATTACTGTATAACTGTTTACTGTATAACTGTATTACTGTATAATGTATACTGTTTACTGTTTACTCTATAACTGTTTACTGTATACTGTATTACTGTATAACTGTTTACTGTATACTGTATAACTGTATAACTGTATACTGTATAACTGTTTACTGTATAATGTATACTGTTTACTGTTTACTGTATACTCTATACTGTATTACTGTATAACTGTTTACTGTATTACTGTATAACTGTTTACTGTATAACTGTATTACTGTATAATGTATACTGTATACTGTATTACTGTATAACTGTTTACTGTATACTGTATTACTGTATAACTGTTTACTGTATACTGTATTACTGTATAACTGTTTACTGTATACTGTATACTGTATAACTGTATAACTGCATAACTGTATACTGTATAACTGTTTACTGTATAATGTATACTGTTTACTGTTTACTGTATACTCTATACTTTATTACTGTATAACTGTTTACTGTATAACTGTATACTGTATAAATGTATAACTGTATTACTGTATAACTGTTTACTGTATAACTGTATTACTGTATAATGTATACTGTTTACTGTATAACTGTTTACTGTATACTGTATAACTGTATAACTGTTTACTGTATAACTGTATAACTGTATAACTGTTTACTGTATAACTGTATAACTGTATTACTGTATTACTGTATAACTGTTTACTGTATAACTGTATTACTGTATAATGTATACTGTTTACTGTTTACTGTATAACTGTTTACTGTATACTGTATTACTGTATAACTGTTTACTGTATAACTGTATAACTGTTTACTGTATAACTGTATAACTGTATAACTGTTTACTGTATAACTGTTTACTGTATAACTGTATAACTGTTTACTGTATAACTGTTTACTGTAGAACTGTATACTGTATACTGTATAACTGTATACACGTATATGTTGGATCATATACAGTTGCCATGTACATACAAAGTCCTTGCTTGTAGGCAACAACAAGAGCTGTTCACACATACAGTGTCTACATAAGACCTTGGATAGTCTACACTGGGGCTAGATGCTTTAGAGCCATAGTAGAATCATTAGGATTGCTGAGACACTGACAAACTACAGTAATTAAAGTGCGGGACAATATAAGAGAACACAACAAATACAGTCACTTGAATATGGTTTCAGTGCGCGGAGACTTTTTCCCGTAATTACAGCGGACGACACTAATTTCTACAGTATCAAGTTGTTAAACCACATCTTCTCATTCTAAATCCAATCCTCTCCTAATTGTAGGCAATCATGTTGGTTTGTATAAACAGAGAGTTTTCAGCCCTAGTTGTATCTCAGAGAAAGGACTAAAAAGCTTTTCCAGCACCATGTCTCTGACTCTGTTTCTGCCTGTGATGTGAGAGTCTGCTGACTCCAAGACATGATGTCAGAGCTCTGGACCGCACCTCCACGGAACACCTTCAGTGTGGTTAGTCTGATCTGACTGACAGATCACTACACACACACACGCACGCACGCACGCACGCACGCACGCACACACACACACACACACACACACACACACACACACACCTGCACACACACACACACACACGCCTGCACACACACACACACACACACACGCCTGCACACACACACACACACACACACACACACACACACACACACACACACACACACACACACACACACACACACACACACACACACACACACACACACACACACACACACTGCAGTGGATAGCTGACCAATATTGCTTGTTTTTTTAATTAAATGTACTGATCTTAACTTTTTTTGTAAATATTGTTTCCACCACAAGAGGCAGTGCTTCTCCTGGCCGGTGATTTTAATGAAGGAAAACTAAAATCCGTTTGACCTCATTGTTACCAGCATGTCACCTGTGCAACTAGAGGTGAATAAACTCTAGATCACCTTTACTCCACACAGAGATGCGTACAAAGCTCTCCCTCACCCTCCCTTTGGCAAATCAGACCATAACTCTATCCTCCTGATTCCTGCTTACAAGCAAAAACTCAAACAGGAAGTACCAGTAAGTACCAGTGGTGTGGGGGCTGTGCTTTGGCAAAGTGGGTGGGGTTATATCCTACCTGTTTGGCCCTGTCCGGGGGTTTCATCGGATGGGGCCACAGTGTCTCCTGACCCCTCCTGTCTCAGCCTCCAGTATTTATGCTGCAGTAGTTTATGTGTCTGGGGGCTAGGGTCAGTCTGTCACATCTGGAGTATTTCTCTTGTCTTTTCCGGTGTTCTGTGTGAATTTAAATATGCTCTCTCTAATTCTCTCTTTCTCTCTTTCTTTCTTTCTCTCTCTCGGAGGACCTGAGCCCTAGGACCATGCCTCAGGACTACCTGGCTTGATGACTCTTTGCTGTCCCCAGTCCACCTGGCCGTGCTGCTGCTCCAGTTCCAACTGTTCTGCCTGCGGCTATGGAACCCTGACCTGTTCACCGGACGTGCTACTTGTCCCAGACCTGCTGTCCCAGACCTGCTGGAACCCTGACCTGTTCACCGGACGTGCTACCTGTCCCAGACCTGCTGTTTTCAACTCTCTAGAGACAGCAGGAGCGGTAGAGATACTCTCAAAGATCGGTTATGAAAAAGCCAACTGACACTTACTCTTGTGTTACTGACTTGTTGCGCCCTCGACAACTACTATGATTATTATTATTTGACCATGCTGGTCATTTATGAACATTTGAACATCTTGGCCATGTGCTGTTATAATCTCCACCCGGCACAGCCAGAAGAGGACTGGCCACCCCTCATGGCCTGGTTCCTCTCTAGGTTTCTTCCTAGGTTTTGGCCTTTCTAGGGAGTTTTTCCTAGCCACCGTGCTTCTACACCTGCATTGCTTGCTGTTGGGGTTTTAGGCTGGGTTTCTGTACAGCGCTTTGAGACATCAGCTGATGTAAGAAGGGCTATATAAATACATTTGATTTGATTTGATAAAACGCTTAATACAGAAGTGGTCCAATGAAGCAGATGCTAAGCTACAGGACTGTTTCGCTAGCAGAGATTGAAATATTTTCCGGGGGTTTACCACATCAGTTACCGGCTTCATTAATAAGTGCATCGATGACGTCGTCCCCACAGTGACCGGACGTACATATCCCAACCAGAAGCCATGGAATTCAGACAACATCCGCACTGAGCTAAAGGCTAGAGCTGCCGCTTTCAAGGTACGGAACACTAATCTGGACGCTTATAAGAAAACCCACTACGACCTCCGACGAACCATCAAACAGGCAAAGCATCAATACAGGACTAAGATGGAATCCTACTACGCCGGCTATGACGCTCATCGGATGTGGCAGGGCTTTCAAACTATCAGGGATTATGAAGGGAAAACCAGCCACGAGCTGCCCAGCGAGGCTAGCATACCAGACGATCTAAATGCCTTCCATGCTCGCTTCGAGGCCAATAACACTGAACCATACATGAGAGCACCAGCAGTTCCGGACGACTGTGTGATCTCGCTCTCCGTAGCCGATGTGAGTAGGACCTTTAAACAGGTTAACATTCACAAGGCCGCGGGGCCAGACGGATTACCAGGATGTGTCCTCAGAGCATGCCCTGACCACCTGGCGGGTGTCTTCACTGCCATTTTCCACCTCTCCCTGACCCAGTCTGTAATACCTACATGTTTCAAGCAGACCACAATAGTCCCTGTGCCCAAGAACGCCAAGGTAACCTGTCTAAATGACTATCCCCCCGTAAACACTCACATCTGTAGCCATGAAGTGCTTTGAGGGGCTGGTCAAGGCTCACATCAACACCATCATCCCAGAAACCCTGGACCCACTCTAATTCACATACAGTATTGCCCCAACAGTCATGTGAAATCCATAGATTAGGACCTAATGAATTTATTTCAATTGACTGATTTCCTTATATGAATCGTTGAAATTGTTGCATGTTGCGTTTATATTTTTGTTCAGTATAAAGTATGCATGCCATGGACAGACTATTTGACTTAATGTGCACATTGCAAAAGACTGTATTTCATAGCAAATTTAGCAAAATTGCAAATTGCACTTTATGAATGCATCCCGACAAAAACCACCAAGTTCCAGGTGAGAGGAAGCCACCACCTCAGCTCATCTGGAAGGAATGATGAATGAGAGAATATTTGTCCTCCTGGCTGTAACAGGAAACCCCTGGTCCAGAAATGGAAGTACAAACCACATGAATCTAGCTCATGTGTTGTGTTTACCCAAGAGCCAATTTACACAGGTGGGAGGGAGGGACGGAGGGAGTGAGCGTGAGAGAGAGAGAGAGAGAGAGAAAAGAGAGACTAAAGGATGGAGAGCATTCACTACGAAGGACTCTGGTTATAACAGAGTTCTGAGCTCTGACTGGTTGACAATGGAGGCTCGACTGGTTAAAGATAATAACAGAGAGGACTCTGCTGGTTAAAGACTAATAACAGAGAGGACTCTGACTGGTTAAAGACTAATAACAGAGAGGACTCTGACTGGTTAAAGACTAATAACAGAGAGGACTCTGACTGGTTAAAGACTAATAACAGAGAGGACTCTGACTGGTTAAAGACTAATAACAGAGAGGACTCTGACTGGTTAAAGACTAATAACAGAGAGGACTCTGACTGGTTAAAGACTAATAACAGAGAGGACTCTGACTGGTTAAAGACTAATAACAGAGAGGACTCTGACTGGTTAAAGACTAATAACAGAGAGGACTCTGACTGGTTAAAGACTAATAACAGAGAGGACTCTGACTGGTTAAAGACTAATGACAGAGAGGACTCTGACTGGTTAAAGACTAATAACAGAGAGGACTCTGGTTATAACAGAGAGGACTCTGACTGGTTAAAGACTAATAACAGAGAGGACTCTGACTGGTTAAAGACTAATAACAGAGAGGACTCTGACTGGTTAAAGACTGATAACAGAGAGGACTCTGACTGGTTAAAGACTAATAACAGAGAGGACTCTGACTGGTTAAAGACTAATAACAGAGAGGACTCTGACTGGTTAAAGACTAATAACAGAGAGGACTCTGACTGGTTAAAGGACTAATAACAGAGAGGACTCTGACTGGTTAAAGACTAATAACAGAGAGGACTCTGACTGGTTAAAGACTAATAACAGAGAGGACTCTGACTGGTTAAAGACTAATAACAGAGAGGACTCTGACTGGTTAAAGACTAATAACAGAGAGGACTCTGACTGGTTAAAGACTAATAACAGAGAGGACTCTGACTGGTTAAAGACTAATAACAGAGAGGACTCTGACTGGTTAAAGACTAATAACAGAGAGCACTCTGACTGGTTAAAGACTAATAACAGAGAGGACTCTGACTGGTTAAAGGACTAATAACAGAGAGGACTCTGACTGGTTAAAGACTCATAACAGAGAGGACTCTGACTGGTTAAAGACTAATAACAGAGAGGACTCTGACTGGTTAAAGACTAATAACAGAGAGGACTCTGACTGGTTAAAGACTAATAACAGAGAGGACTCTGACTGGTTAAAGACTAATAACAGAGAGGACTCTGACTGGTTAAAGACTAATAACAGAGAGGACTCTGACTGGTTAAAGACTAATAACAGAGAGGACTCTGACTGGTTAAAGACTAATAACAGAGAGGACTCTGACTGGTTAAAGACTAATAACAGAGAGGACTCTGACTGGTTAAAGACTAATAACAGAGAGGACTCTGACTGGTTAAAGACTAATAACAGAGAGGACTCTGACTGGTTAAAGACTAATAACAGAGAGGACTCTTAATTCAATTAAATTCAAAAGGCTTTATTGGCCTGGGAAACATGTTTACATTGCCAAAGTAAGTGAAATAAACATTAAACAAAAGTGAGATGAAACAAAGAACAACACCAACAACAAATGTACAGTAAACATTGAACTCATAAAGGTTTCAAAACTATAAAGACATTTCAAATGTTATATTATCAATTATGTACAGTGTTTTTAACTATGTGCAAATAGTTGTAGTACAAATAGTAGGGGAAGATAAACAGATAAATATAGGTTGTATTTACAGTGTTGTTTGTGGTTACCCTGTTTTCATGGCAACTGGTCACATATCTTGCTACTGTGATTGCACATTGTGGTAGTTCGCCAAATTGAGATGGGAGTTTATCAATGTTTGATTAGTTTGAAAATGTGTTTGTGGGTCTGTGTGATCTGTGGGAAATGTGTGTGTCTAATATGGTCATATGTTTGGCAGGTATTCTGCCACTGTGTACTCTCTGTTTAGGGCCAAATAGCATCCTAGTTTGATCAGTTTTTTTGTTCATTCTTTCCAATGTGTCAAATTACCTTTTTGTTTTCTCATGATTTGGTTGGGTCTAAATGTGCTACTGTCCTTCCATAACAAAGTCATCACCTACAGAGAGATGAACCTGGAGAAGAGTCCCACAAGCAAGCTGGTCCTGTTGCTGTCCTGGGGCTCTGTGGGGTCTGTTTGTGTTTGTGAACAGAGCCCCAGGACAGCAACAGGACCAGCTTGCTTGTGGGACTCTTCTCCAGGTTCATCTCTCTGTAGGTGATGACTTTGTTATGGAAGGTTTGGAAATCACTTCCTTTTAGGTGGTTGTAGAATTATAACGGCTCTTTTCTGGATTGTGACAATTAGCGGGTATAGTCTCTCTCTCTCTCTCTCTCTCTCTCTCTCTCTCCTCTCTCTCTCTCTCTCTCTCTCTCTCTCTCTCTCTGTGGTAGGCAGGTCAGAGAGATCAAGCTGCTTCTCATACTTGGCCCAGGATACAGGCTGCGTCTAGGACTGTTGCGGTGTTACCACCATATTACCGCCACACTGGTAGTCATGAGTCATAACCGCAGTGAAATTCCAATTACATTTACATTTAAGTCATTTAGCAGACGCTCTTATCCAGAGCGACTTACAATTGACAGTTGATTCACGGTAATCTCCTTTTATGCACTGTGGACATGCTTTGGTAGTACCTAACCTGCTAACTACCATCAGGTGCTAATGGCCTGGTACTCAGGGCTATATTGCTACAATCAGGCCTGGTACTCAGGGCTATATTGCTACAATTGCTACAATCAGGTCCTAATGGCCTAGTACTCAGGACTATATTGCTACCATCAGGTCCTAATGGCCTAGTACTCACGACTATACTGCTACCATCAGGTCCTAATGGCCTGGTACTCAGGGCTATATTGCTACAATGAGGTCCTAATGACCTGGTACTCAGGGCTATATTGCTACAATGAGGTCCTAATGACCTTGTATTCAGGGTTATATTGCTACCATCAGGTCCTAATGACCTGGTACTCAGGGCTATATTGTGTCTCCATCAGGTCCTAATGGCCTATTACTCAGGGCTCTATTGTTTCTCCATTAGGTCCTAATGGCCTGGTACTCAGGGTTCTATTGTCCCTCCATCAGGTCCTCATGGCATAGTACTCAGGGCTCTATTGTTTCTCCATCAGGTCCTAATGGCCTGTTACTCAGGGTTCTATTGTCCCTCCATCAGGTCCTAATGGCCTGGTACTCAGGGCTCTATTGTCCCTCCATCAGGTCCTAATGGCCTGGTACTCAGGGCTCTATTGTTTCTCCATCAGGTCCTAATGGCCTGGTACTCAGGGCTCTATTGTTTCTCCATCAGGTCCTAATGGCCTGGTACTCAGGGCTCTATTGTCCCTCCATCAGGTCCTAATGGCCTGGTACTCAGGGTTCTATTGTCCCTCCATCAGGTCCTAATGGCCTGGTACTCAGGGTTCTATTGTCCCTCCATCAGGTCCTAATGGCCTGGTACTCAGGGCTCTATTGTTTCTCCATCAGGTCCTAATGGCCTGGTACTCAGGGTTCTATTGTCCCTCCATCAGGTCCTAATGGCCTGTTACTCAGGGTTCTATTGTCCCTCCATCAGGTCCTAATGGCCTGGTACTCAGGGCTCTATTGTTTCTCCATCAGGTCCTAATGGCCTGGTACTCAGGGTTCTATTGTGTCTCCATCAGGTCCTAATGGCCTGTTACTCAGGGTTCTATTGTCCCTCCATCAGGTCCTAATGGCCTGGTACTCAGGGCTCTATTGTTTCTCCATCAGGTCCTAATGGCCTGGTACTCAGGGTTCTATTGTCCCTCCATCAGGTCCTAATGGCCTGTTACTCAGGGTTCTATTGTCCCTCCATCAGGTCCTAATGGCCTGGTACTCAGGGTTCTATTGTCCCTCCATCAGGTCCTAATGGCCTGGTACTCAGGGTTCTATTGTCCCTCCATCAGGTCCTAATGGCCTGGTACTCAGGGCTCTATTGTTTCTCCATCAGGTCCTAATGGCCTGGTACTCAGGGTTCTATTGTCCCTCCATCAGGTCCTAATGGCCTGGTACTCAGGGCTCTATTGTTTCTCCATCAGGTCCTAATGGCCTGGTACTCAGGGTTCTATTGTCCCTCCATCAGGTCCTAATGGCCTGTTACTCAGGGTTCTATTGTCCCTCCATCAGGTCCTAATGGCCTGGTACTCAGGGTTCTATTGTCCCTCCATCAGGTCCTAATGGCCTGGTACTCAGGGTTCTATTGTCCCTCCATCAGGTCCTAATGGCCTGGTACTCAGGGCTCTATTGTTTCTCCATCAGGTCCTAATGGCCTGGTACTCAGGGTTCTATTGTCCCTCCATCAGGTCCTAATGGCCTGGTACTCAGGGCTCTATTGTTTCTCCATCAGGTCCTAATGGCCTGGTACTCAGGGTTCTATTGTCCCTCCATCAGGTCCTAATGGCCTGTTACTCAGGGTTCTATTGTCCCTCCATCAGGTCCTAATGGCCTGGTACTCAGGGTTCTATTGTCCCTCCATCAGGTCCTAATGGCCTGGTACTCAGGGTTCTATTGTCCCTCCATCAGGTCCTAATGGCCTGGTACTCAGGGCTCTATTGTTTCTCCATCAGGTCCTAATGGCCTGGTACTCAGGGTTCTATTGTCCCTCCATCAGGTCCTAATGGCCTGGTACTCAGGGCTCTATTGTTTCTCCATCAGGTCCTAATGGCCTGGTACTCAGGGTTCTATTGTCCCTCCATCAGGTCCTAATGGCCTGGTACTCAGGGTTCTATTGTCCCTCCATCAGGTCCTAATGGCCTGGTACTCAGGGCTCTATTGTCCCTCATACCACCCTGACATCAATGCAAATGCCATATAAAATCAAATCAAATCAAACACCTGTGGTCAAAACAGTAGGCCTATAGTACTTCTAAAACTCACCTCACTGTGATTGATCAATATGAAGAAACAAGTTCAACGGCAGGTTGAAACAGTGTATAACATGGTTGTTGTGGGTTTTGTATCAAAGCCTAGCACAACTAAATGGCCAGCGCTTTCTAAGGTGATGTTTAATTCTAAACAACCAGAAGCATATTAGAACCTATTCATATGTGTAGGCTTCTGAGCCCAAGCCTGGGGGGGGGGGGACTGAATTATAATGATGATGGTGCTGTTATACAATACACAGCCTACTGCATATTACTCATGACAGAAAAAACATAAAACAAAACTGATTTAAGATGTCTTTGGTACATAATTGGTCTGGCCTATAGTCCAAAATTAAAGAAAAATGAAAGTAATTGCCTTTGAGTGTGGACTGTATTATTCTAAATGTCTATCGGTGAGTCTGGGAGAGAATGTATAGCCCTAGGACATGCTGTGGGTTTATTGATTGTGCCGGGCGGCTTACAGTTAGCCTACAATTAGTGCATTAGCATTTGAATAGCCTTGTAATAGGGAATGCTCTTTTCTTTTACATTTTCATAATTAATTGGATGACACATTACCTTTAGCTACAGAATGTCTCACCACCGTGCGTTTCCATCTCCTCCTCTCTCTCTCTCTCATTTCCTTTCTCTAGCATGCAGACGGGCTGTCACAGTTTAGTGAAATATGTTTTGTTGTGAAAACATGTTACTATCGAGGATCCCGAACACATTCCACATGGTTTCCCAAATGAATCACTGGGTATCTGCAGGAACAAGGTTTGGAGAGCCCACGGCATACAGAGGTTGGGTGGAATATCACCTGCCGGGCAGCGAGAACATGCTCCTCAAACAGTGGTTGATGCATGGCTTGAAATAATATGAATTTCTCAGCTGCTCATATTCAGCACATGTTCCGCTATGAAATCAGAGTAGCCTACAAAACAGACCGGCGGGAAAGCTCGCGGCAATATGACATGTTTTTTTCCCCCCCTGCCACTGTTCCTAGCCCATTTGATAATGGGCAATTCTAAATCCAAACTAATTTTACATATTAGTAAAGACAATATTAAATTGACAATAGTCTGATGGGTGAAAATATGATCACTTAATGAGAAAACAGCTGTCCAATCAGAGAACAGTGGGGTCTCAGGTAGCCTAGTGGTTAGAGTGTAGGGACGGCAGGTAGCCTAGTGGTTAGAGTGTAGGGGCGGCAGGTAGCCTAGTGGTTAGAGTGTAGGGGCGGCAGGTAGCCTAGTGGTTAGAGTGGAGGGGCGGCAGGTAGCCTAGTGGTTAGAGTGGAGGGACGGCAGGTAGCCTAGTGGTTAGAGTGTAGGGGCGGCAGGTAGCCTAGTGGTTAGAGTGGAGGGGCGGCAGGTAGCCTAGTGGTTCGAGTGGAGGGACGGCAGGTAGCCTAGTGGTTAGAGTGTAGGGGTGTCAGGTAGACTAGTGGTTAGAGTGTAGGGGCAGGCAGGTAGACTAGTGGTTAGAGTGTAGGGACGGCAGGTAGACTAGTGGTTAGAGTGGAGGGTCGGCAGGTAGACTAGTGGTTAGAGTGGAGGGTCGGCAGGTAGACTAGTGGTTAGAGTGTAGGGACGGCAGGTAGCCTAGTGGTTAGAGTGTAGGGACGGCAGGTAGTCTAGTGGTTAGAGTGTAGGGACGGCAGGTAGCCTAGTGGTTAGAGTGGAGGGACGGCAGGTAGCCTAGTGGTTAGAGTGGAGGGACGGCAGGTAGCCTAGTGGTTAGAGTGTAGGGACGGCAGGTAGCCTAGTGGTTAGAGTGTAGGGACGACAGGTAGCCTAGTGGTTAGAGTGTAGGGACGGCAGGTAGCCTAGTGGTTAGAGTGTAGGGGCGGCAGGTAGACTAGTGGTTAGAGTGTAGGGACGACAGGTAGCCTAGTGGTTAGAGTGTAGGGACGACAGGTAGCCTAGTGGTTAGAGTGTAGGGACGACAGGTAGCCTAGTGGTTAGAGTGTAGGGACGGCAGGTAGCCTAGTGGTTAGAGTGTAGGGGCGGCAGGTAGACTAGTGGTTAGAGTGTAGGGACGGCAGGTAGCCTAGTGGTTAGAGCGGAGGGGCGAGCAGGTAGCCTAGTGGTTAGAGTGTAGGGACGGCAGGTAGCCTAGTGGTTAGAGTGGAGGGGCGGCAGGTCGCCTAGTGGTTAGAGTGTAGGGACGGCAGGTAGCCTAGTGGTTAGAGTGTAGGGACGGCAGGTAGCCTAGTGGTTAGAGCGTAGGGGCGGCAGGTAGCCTAGTGGTTAGAGTGTAGGGACGGCAGGTAGACTAGTGGTTAGAGTGGAGGGGCGGCAGGTCGCCTAGTGGATAGAGTGTAGGGACGGCAGGTAGCCTAGTGGTTAGAGTGTAGGGACGGCAGGTAGCCTAGTGGTTAGAGTGGAGGGGCGGCAGGTAGACTAGTGGTTAGAGTGGAGGGACGGCAGGTAGCCTAGTGGTTAGAGTGGAGGGACGGCAGGTAGCCTAGTGGTTAGAGTGTAGGGGCGGCAGGTAGACTAGTGGTTAGAGTGGAGGGACAGGCAGGTAGACTAGTGGTTAGAGTGTAGGGGCAGGCAGGTAGCCTAGTGGTTAGAGTGTAGGGACGGCAGGTAGCCTAGTGGTTAGAGTGGAGGGACGGCAGGTAGCCTAGTGGTTAGAGTGGAGGGACGGCAGGTAGCCTAGTGGATAGAGTGTAGGGACGGCAGGTAGCCTAGTGGTTAGAGTGGAGGGACGACAGGTAGCCTAGTGGTTAGAGTGTAGGGACGGCAGGTAGCCTAGTGGTTAGAGTGTAGGGGCGGCAGGTAGCCTAGTGGTTAGAGTGGAGGGACGGCAGGTAGCCTAGTGGTTCGAGTGGAGGGACGGCAGGTAGCCTAGTGGTTAGAGTGTAGGGGCGGCAGGTAGACTAGTGGTTAGAGTGGAGGGACAGGCAGGTAGACTAGTGGTTAGAGTGTAGGGACGGCAGGTAGCCTAGTGGTTAGAGTGGAGGGTCGGCAGGTAGACTAGTGGTTAGAGTGGAGGGTCGGCAGGTAGACTAGTATTAGAGTGTAGGGACGGCAGGTAGCCTAGTGGTTAGAGTGTAGGGACGGCAGGTAGTCTAGTGGTTAGAGTGGAGGGACGGCAGGTAGCCTAGTGGTTAGAGTGGAGGGACGGCAGGTAGCCTAGTGGTTAGAGTGTAGGGACGGCAGGTAGCCTAGTGGTTAGAGTGTAGGGACGGCAGGTAGCCTAGTGGTTAGAGTGTAGGGACGGCAGGTAGCCTAGTGGTTAGAGTGTAGGGACGGCAGGTAGACTAGTGGTTAGAGTGTAGGGACGGCAGGTAGCCTAGTGGTTAGAGTGTAGGGACGGCAGGTAGCCTAGTGGTTAGAGTGTAGGGACGGCAGGTAGCCTAGTGGTTAGAGTGTAGGGACGGCAGGTAGCCTAGTGGTTAGAGTGTAGGGGCGGCAGGTAGACTAGTGGTTAGAGTGTAGGGACGGCAGGTAGCCTAGTGGTTAGAGCGTAGGGGCAGCAGGTAGCCTAGTGGTTAGAGTGTAGGGACGGCAGGTAGACTAGTGGTTAGAGTGTAGGGACGGCAGGTAGCCTAGTGGTTAGAGTGTAGGGACGGCAGGTAGCCTAGTGGTTAGAGTGTAGGGACGGCAGGTAGCCTAGTGGTTAGAGTGTAGGGACGGCAGGTAGACTAGTGGTTAGAGTGTAGGGACGGCAGGTAGACTAGTGGTTAGAGTGGAGGGACGACAGGTAGCCTAGTGGATAGAGTGGAGGGACGGCAGGTAGCCTAGTGGTTAGAGTGGAGGGACGGCAGGTAGACTAGTGGTTAGAGTGGAGGGGCGGCAGGTAGACTAGTGGTTAGAGTGGAGGGGCGGCAGGTAGCCTAGTGGTTAGAGTGGAGGGACGGCAGGTAGCCTAGTGGTTAGAGTGTAGGGGCGGCAGGTAGACTAGTGGTTAGAGTGGAGGGGCGGCAGGTAGACTAGTGGTTAGAGTGGAGGGACGGCAGGTAGCCTAGTGGTTAGAGTGGAGGGACGGCAGGTAGCCTAGTGGTTAGAGTGTAGGGGCGGCAGGTAGACTAGTGGTTAGAGTGGAGGGACGGCAGGTAGTCTAGTGGTTAGAGTGGAGGGACGGCAGGTAGCCTAGTGGTTAGAGTGGAGGGACGGCAGGTAGCCTAGTGGTTAGAGTGGAGGGACGGCAGGTAGCCTAGTGGTTAGAGTGGAGGGACGGCAGGTAGCCTAGTGGTTAGAGTGGAGGGACGGCAGGTAGCCTAGTGGTTAGAGTGGAGGGACGGCAGGTAGCCTAGTGGTTAGAGTGGAGGGACGGCAGGTAGTCTAGTGGTTAGAGTGTAGGGACGGCAGGTAGCCTAGTGGTTAGAGTGTAGGGGCGGCAGGTAGCCTAGTGGTTAGAGTGGAGGGACGGCAGGTAGCCTAGTGGTTAGAGTGGAGGGACGGCAGGTAGCCTAGTGGTTAGAGTGTAGGGACGGCAGGTAGACTAGTGGTTATAGTGTAGGGACGGCAGGTAGACTAGTGGTTATAGTGGAGGGACGGCAGGTAGACTAGTGGTTAGAGTGTAGGGGTGTCAGGTAGTCTAGTGGTTAGAGTGTAGGGACGGTAGGTAGACTAGTGGTTAGAGTGGAGGGACGGCAGGTAGCCTAGTGGTTAGAGTGTAGGGGTGTCAGGTAGTCTAGTGGTTAGAGTGTAGGGGCAGGCAGGTAGACTAGTGGTTAGAGTGTAGAGACGGTAGGTAGACTAGTGGTTAGAGTGGAGGGACGGTAGGTAGTCTAGTGGTTAGAGTGGAGGGACGGTAGGTAGTCTAGTGGTTAGAGTGTAGGGGTGTCAGGTAGTCTAGTGGTTAGAGTGGAGGGACGGCAGGTAGCCTAGTGGTTAGAGTGGAGGGACGGCAGGTAGACTAGTGGTTAGAGTGGAGGGACGGCAGGTAGCCTAGTGGTTAGAGTGGAGGGGCGGTAGGTAGACTAGTGGTTAGAGTGGAGGGACGGCAGGTAGACTAGTGGTTAGAGTGGAGGGGCGGTAGGTAGACTAGTGGTTAGAGTGTAGGGGTGACAGGTAGACTAGTGGTTAGAGTGGAGGGACGGTAGGTAGACTAGTGGTTAGACTGTAGGGGCAGCAGGTAGACTAGTGGTTAGAGTGGAGGGACGGTAGGTAGACTAGTGGTTAGAGTGTAGGGGTGTCAGGTAGACTAGTGGTTAGAGTGTAGGGACGGCAGGTAGACTAGTGGTTAGAGTGTAGGGGCAGCAGGTAGACTAGTGGTTAGAGTGGAGGGACGGTAGGTAGACTAGTGGTTAGAGTGGAGGGACGGCAGGTAGACTAGTGGTTAGAGTGTAGGGGCAGCAGGTAGTCTAGTGGTTAGAGTGGAGGGACAGGCAGGTAGTCTAGTGGTTAGAGTGTAGGGGCAGCAGGTAGACTAGTGGTTAGAGTGTAGGGGCAGCAGGTAGACTAGTGGTTAGAGTGTAGGGACGGTAGGTAGACTAGTGGTTAGAGTGTAGGGACGGCAGGTAGACTAGTGGTTAGAGTGTAGGGACGTGTCAGGTAGACTAGTGGTTAGAGTGTAGGGGCAGCAGGTAGACTAGTGGTTAGAGTGGAGGGACGGCAGGTAGCCTAGTGGTTAGAGTGGAGGGACGGTAGGTAGCCTAGTGGTTAGAGTGGAGGGACGGCAGGTAGCCTAGTGGTTAGAGTGGAGGGGCGGTAGGTAGACTAGTGGTTAGAGTGGAGGGACGGCAGGTAGACTAGTGGTTAGAGTGGAGGGACGGCAGGTAGTCTAGTGGTTAGAGTGTAGGGGTGTCAGGTAGACTAGTGGTTAGAGTGGAGGGACGGTAGGTAGACTAGTGGTTAGAGTGGAGGGACGGCAGGTAGACTAGTGGTTAGAGTGTAGGGCGTGTCAGGTAGCCTAGTGGTTAGAGTGGAGGGACGGCAGGTAGACTAGTGGTTAGAGTGGAGGGACGGCAGGTAGCCTAGTGGTTAGAGTGGAGGGGCGGTAGGTAGACTAGTGGTTAGAGTGGAGGGACGGCAGGTAGACTAGTGGTTAGAGTGGAGGGACGGCAGGTAGTCTAGTGGTTAGAGTGTAGGGGTGTCAGGTAGACTAGTGGTTAGAGTGGAGGGACGGTAGGTAGACTAGTGGTTAGAGTGGAGGGACGGCAGGTAGACTAGTGGTTAGAGTGTAGGGGTGTCAGGTAGCCTAGTGGTTAGAGTGGAGGGACGGCAGGTAGACTAGTGGTTAGAGTGTAGGGGTGTCAGGTAGACTAGTGGTTAGAGTGTAGGGGTGTCAGGTAGACTAGTGGTTAGAGTGGAGGGACGGCAGGTAGACTAGTGGTTAGAGTGTAGGGGTGTCAGGTAGCCTAGTGGTTAGAGTGGAGGGACGGCAGGTAGACTAGTGGTTAGAGTGTAGGGGTGTCAGGTAGCCTAGTGGTTAGAGTGGAGGGACGGCAGGTAGTCTAGTGGTTAGAGTGGAGGGGTGTCAGGTAGACTAGTGGTTAGAGTGTAGGGACGGCAGGTAGTCTAGTGGTTAGAGTGGAGGGGTGTCAGGTAGACTAGTGGTTAGAGTGGAGGGACGGTAGGTAGACTAGTGGTTAGAGTGGAGGGACGGCAGGTAGACTAGTGGTTAGAGTGTAGGGGTGTCAGGTAGCCTAGTGGTTAGAGTGGAGGGAGCAGGCAGGTAGCACTAGTGGTTAGAGTGTGAGGGCCGGTAGGTAGACTAGTGGTTAGAGTGGAGGGGGCAGGTAGACTAGTGGTTAGAGTGGAGGGACGGCAGGTAGACTAGTGGTTAGAGTGGAGGGGTGTCAGGTAGACTAGTGGTTAGAGTGGAGGGAGCGGCAGGTAGACCTAGTGGTTAGAGTGGAGGGGTGCAGGTAGACTAGTGGTTAGAGTGGCAGGGACGGCAGGTAGACCTAGTGGTTAGAGTGGAGGGGTCGAGTCAGGTAGCACTAGTGGTTAGAGTGGAGGGACGGTCAGGTAGACTAGTGGTTAGAGTGGAGGGGTGTCAGGTAGCCTAGTGGTTAGAGTGGAGGGACGGTAGGTAGACTAGTGGTTAGAGTGGAGGGGTGTCAGGTAGACTAGTGGTTAGAGTGGAGGGACGGCAGGTAGCCTAGTGGTTAGAGTGGAGGGACGGCAGGTAGCCTAGTGGTTAGAGTGGAGGGGTGTCAGGTAGACTAGTGGTTAGAGTGGAGGGACGGCAGGTAGCCTAGTGGTTAGAGTGGAGGGGTGTCAGGTAGACTAGTGGTTAGAGTGGAGGGACGGCAGGTAGACTAGTGGTTAGAGTGGAGGGGCGGCAGGTAGTCTAGTGGTTAGAGTGGAGGGACGGCAGGTAGCCTAGTGGTTAGAGTGGAGGGGTGTCAGGTAGACTAGTGGTTAGAGTGGAGGGACGGTCAGGTAGACTAGTGGTTAGAGTGGAGGGACGGCAGGTAGACTAGTGGTTAGAGTGGAGGGGCGGCAGGTAGCCTAGTGGTTAGAGTGGAGGGGTGTCAGGTAGACTAGTGGTTAGAGTGTAGGGACGGCAGGTAGCCTAGTGGTTAGAGTGGAGGGGTGTCAGGTAGACTAGTGGTTAGAGTGTAGGGACGGCAGGTAGACTAGTGGTTAGAGTGGAGGGGCGGCAGGTAGCCTAGTGGTTAGAGTGTAGGGACGGCAGGTAGACTAGTGGTTAGAGTGGAGGGGTGTCAGGTAGACTAGTGGTTAGAGTGGAGGGACGGCAGGTAGCCTAGTGGTTAGAGTGGAGGGACGGCAGGTAGCCTAGTGGTTAGAGTGGAGGGGCGGCAGGTAGACTAGTGGTTAGAGTGTAGGGACGGCAGGTAGCCTAGTGGTTAGAGTGGAGGGACGGCAGGTAGCCTAGTGGTTAGAGTGTAGGGACGGCAGGTAGACTAGTGGTTAGAGTGGAGGGGCGTCAGGTAGCCTAGTGGTTAGAGTGTAGGGACGGCAGGTAGCCTAGTGGTTAGAGTGTAGGGGTGTCAGGTAGACTAGTGGTTAGAGTGGAGGGGCGTCAGGTAGACTAGTGGTTAGAGTGGAGGGACGGCAGGTAGACTAGTGGTTAGAGTGGAGGGGCGGCAGGTAGCCTAGTGGTTAGAGTGGAGGGGTGTCAGGTAGACTAGTGGTTAGAGTGTAGGGACGGCAGGTAGCCTAGTGGTTAGAGTGGAGGGGTGTCAGGTAGACTAGTGGTTAGAGTGTAGGGACAGCAGGTAGACTAGTGGTTAGAGTGGAGGGGTGTCAGGTAGTCTAGTGGTTAGAGTGTAGGGACGGCAGGTAGCCTAGTGGTTAGAGTGGAGGGGTGTCAGGTAGACTAGTGGTTAGAGTGTAGGGACAGCAGGTAGACTAGTGGTTAGAGTGGAGGGGTGTCAGGTAGCCTAGTGGTTAGAGTGTAGGGACGGTAGGTAGACTAGTGGTTAGAGTGGAGGGGTGTCAGGTAGACTAGTGGTTAGAGTGGAGGGACGGCAGGTAGCCTAGTGGTTAGAGTGGAGGGACGGCAGGTAGCCTAGTGGTTAGAGTGGAGGGGTGTCAGGTAGACTAGTGGTTAGAGTGTAGGGACGGCAGGTAGCCTAGTGGTTAGAGTGGAGGGGTGTCAGGTAGACTAGTGGTTAGAGTGTAGGGACAGCAGGTAGACTAGTGGTTAGAGTGGAGGGGTGTCAGGTAGTCTAGTGGTTAGAGTGTAGGGACGGCAGGTAGCCTAGTGGTTAGAGTGGAGGGGTGTCAGGTAGACTAGTGGTTAGAGTGTAGGGACAGCAGGTAGACTAGTGGTTAGAGTGGAGGGGCGGTAACTGAAAGGTTGGTGGATTGAATCTCTGACCAAAAAAACTAAACCAGGAACAGAGCGCCATCTTTGGTTTTTGCGACTTTCTCAAATCATCAACAAACTAATAGTCGCGTCACGCAGCCCGTATATGTTTTGACTCCTAAGACATTTTAAGGTTTGTATCATTCACCACTAAAGCTGCTAAATAACTCTAAATATAGCGAATAGGACCTGTTTCAAATGATCCCTTTTCCTCTCAGCATAACCATTTCATTCTGCACTCTGTACTGGGAGAAATATCCTTTCTATTTTATTCAGCTAGGTTCTATTATATTCTTCTTACTATAAAATAAGGACACGGGACTTATAAGCATATCTTGTCAGCTAAAGGAATAAGCCTACAGCCTATTGCATTGAGCATATAGCCAGATAACGTACAGGAAGTAGGCCAATTCATATATTCTCTTCTTCTGAAATACATTTTCTTCATGTCATCATTTTTCTTTAGACCTAACTAAAATAAAATAATAGATTTATTGTCGTGGTGTTTATTAAATAGATTTTAAACGTAGATGTTCCAGAAGTGTGCATCAGCGGTTTGTGTACTCGGCCTGGAGATGCTTAACGTGTTTATGTTAATTAACCGTTTATTACCGTGAGACCGACAGTCTTTTGACTGACAATAACCGTCATGACCTCCACAGCCCTATGCTGCGTCCCAAAATGTCATGACCTCCACAGCCCTATGCTGCGTCCCAAAATGTCATGACCTCCACAGCCCTATGCTGCGTCCCAAAATGTCATGACCTCCACAGCCCTATGCTGCGTGCGCTCCCCAAAATGTCATGACCTCCACAGCCCTATGCTGCGTCCCAAAATGTCATGACCTCCACAGCCCTATGCTGCATCCCAAAATGTTTTGACCTCCACAGCCCTATGCTGCGTCCCAAAATGTCATGACCTCCACAGCCCTATGCTGCGTCCCAAAATGTCATGACCTCCACAGCCCTATGCTGCGTCCCAAAATGTCATGACCTCCACAGCCCTATGCTGCGTCCCAAAATGTCACTGCTTCCCAGGGCATCTGGTCAAAAGTAGTGTGTTACAGAATAGGGTGTCATTGGCATGTCATTTGAGACACAGACCCAAGATGTACACTCAGTTTTATTTATACATTCCAAGTACTACACTGACCATACTATCTCTTCCTTTAAAAAAACATTCATCTCAACTTTTTTTTTGAAGTAAGAAAAATCTCTCTCTTCTTGGAAGGAAGAGAAGATCTCTGTGAATTAATAACCTTATTTTTCCTCGGGTTAGATTTAGGAGGGAGAGTGGCAAACTGGCACCGCCTACTCCCTCGTTTGATTCACAGCCCACTCCATAGTTTGATTCAAAGCCAACTCCCTAGTTTGATTCACAGCCTACTCCCTAGTTTGATTCACAGCCTACTCCCTAGTTTGATTCACAGCCTACTCCCTAGTTTGATTCACAGCCCACTCCCTAGTTTGATTCACAGCCCAATCCCTAGTTTGATTCCCAGCCCAATCCCTAGTTCGATTCACAGCCCAATCCCTAGTTTGATTCCCAGCCTACTCCCTAGTTTGATTCACAGCCTACTCCCTCGTTTGATTCACAGCCCAATCCCTAGTTTGATTCACAGCCCACTCCCTAGTTTGATTCACAGCCTACTCCCTAGTTTGATTCACAGCCTACTCCCTAGTTTGATTCACAGCCTACTCCCTAGTTTGATTCACAGCCTACTCCCTAGTTTGATTCACAGCCCACTCCATAGTTTGATTCCCAGCCTACTCCCTCGTTTGATTCACAGCCCAATCCCTAGTTTGATTCACAGCCCACTCCATAGTTTGATTCCCAGCCCACTCCCTAGTTTGATTCACAGCCTACTCCCTAGTTTGATTCACAGCCCACTCCCTAGTTTGATTCACAGCCCACTCCCTAGTTTGATTCACAGCCCACTCCATAGTTTGATTCCCAGCCCACTCCCTAGTTTGATTCACAGCCCACTCCCTAGTTTGATTCACAGCCCACTCCATAGTTTGATTCCCAGCCCACTCCCTAGTTTGATTCACAGCCCAATCCCTAGTTTGATTCACAGCCCACTCCATAGTTTGATTCACAGCCCACTCCATAGTTTGATTCCCAGCCCACTCCCTAGTTTGATTCACAGCCCACTCCCTAGTTTGATTCACAGCCTACTCCCTAGTTTGATTCACAGCCCACTCCCTAGTTTGATTCACAGCCTACTCCCTAGTTTGATTCACAGCCAGGTTCTGTGGAAACCTCCCATGTCTCACCTCAGGCTGGGTGAATGTGAGGAGTGTAATGTAAGCTGTTAGTGTTTATATATATCTCTCTCTCTCTCTCACCCGCCCTTCCTCTCTCCCCGTCTCTCTCTCCCCCGTCTCTCTCTCTCCCCCGTCTCTCTCTCTCTCTCTCTCTCTCTCTCTCTCTCTCTCTCTCTCTCCCCCGTCTCTCTCTCTCTCTCTCCCCCGTCTCTCTCTCTCTCTCTCTCTCTCTCTCTCTCTCTCTCTCTCTCTCTCTCTCTCTCTCTCTCTCTCCCCCGTCTCTCTCTCTCTCTCTCTCCCCCGTCTCTCTCTCTCTCTCTCTCTCTCTCTCTCTCTCTCTCTCTCTCTCTCCCCCCGTCTCTCTCTCTCTCTCTCCCCCGTCTCTCCCCCGTCTCTCTCTCTCTCTCTCTCTCTCTCTCTCTCTCAGGCCAGCTAAGTAAGCAGCAGAATACTTATTCCATGCTATTTCCTCAAGTATACATTTGAGCCTCACACCATCTCATAGATTTTCTCCTCTGCCAAGTAATCAAAAAGAGGAATGAACCCCCTACACACACACACACACACACACACACACACACACACACACACACACACACACACACACACACACACACACACACCAGACACCCGCATACACACACACACACACACACACACACACACACACACACACACACACACACACACACACACACACACACACACACACCAGACACCCGCATACACACACACACACACACACACACACACACACACACACACACACACACACACACACACACACCACACACACACACACACACCAGACACCCGCATACACACACACACACACACACACACACACACACACACACACACCAGACACCCGCATACACACACACACACACACACACACACACACACACACACACACACACACACACACACACACACACACACACACACACCAGACACCCGCATACACACACACACACACACACACACACACACACACACACACACACACACACACACACACACATACACCCGCACACACACACACACACACACACACACACACACATACACACACACACACACACACACACACACACACACACACACACACACACACACACACACACACACACACACACACACACACCAGACACCCCCATACACACCAATGAATAGCTTTAGCCAGATGAGACGGTGGTGTTGTTTGCCGGACGGTTGACCATGAAAAGGGTCACTCAGTGTTCCAGCGTTTTACATATGCTAATCAGGTCCGTTACAGATTACTACTCAAAGGAAAGAATAAGCTAGATCATTTAATTCATGCACATTTTAATTTGGTGGTTTCGTTTGACACGTTTTGTTCTGGTAAGCATGGTTTGTGACTAGATTGAAATGTGGTTTCTGTCAGAAATGAAATGGAATCTGTACTCTATACAGGAGTGACATTTGGTTTCTGTAAATATTGTTTATTGTGTACATACGGAGTAACAAGAAAGACTAGTATTAGAGAATGCTGACGGTGGAATATCACTAATACAGATGGAATGAATACATGTGATGTTAATGTTATGTCAATGTTATGTTAATGTTATATTAATGTTATGTTACTGTTATATTAATGTTACCGTAATGTTATATTAATGTTATGTCAATGTTATGTTAATGTGATATTAGTGTTATGTTACTGTTATATTAATGTTACCGTAATGTTATATTAATGGTATGTTAATGTTATGTTAATGTTATATTACTGTTATGTTAATGTTATGTTACTGTTATATTAATGTTACCTTAATGTTATATTAATGGTATCTTAAAGTTATATTGATGTTATATTGATGTTATATTGATGTTATATTAATGTTACATTAATGGCATGTCAATGTTATGTTAATGTTATATTATTGTTATGTTAATGTTATTTAATGGTATGTTATATTGATGTTATATTGATGTAATGTTATTGCTATGTTAATGTTATGCTAATGTTACTTTTATATTATTGTTATGTTAATGTTATGTTAATGTTATGGTACTGTTATATTATTGTTATGTTAATGGTATTTTAATGCTATGCTATTTTAACGGTATGTTAATGTTATATTATTGTTATGTTAATGGTATGTTATTGTTATATTATTGTTATGTTAATGTTATTGTAATTGTTATGGTACTGTTATATTATTGTTATGTTAATGTTATTTTAATGTTATGTTATTTTAATGGTATGTTAATGTTATGTCAATGTTATATTAATGTTACCTTAATGTTATATTAATTGTATGTTATATTAATGTTATGTTAATGTTATATTAATGTTATATACATTTTATGTTAATGTTATATTGAAATGTAGACCGTTGTCTGCATTGTATAGTCCAAACAGTGAAAAATGTTTCCATGTGATGCTCTGTATAAACCTGGTGTTACAGCCCCTGTTATGTTCTGCTGGGCTCTCTTCCTTTCTCTCTGTCCTCTCTCCATCTCTCTCTTGTCCCTCTTTCTCTCCCTGTCTTTCTCCTCACTCTCCCTTTTATGCCCCCTCCCCCTCTCGTTCTCTCTGTCTCTCTCCGTCTCTGTATGGTTCCCTCTTTCTCTCCCTGTCATTCTCCTCTCTCTCCCGCTTATGCCCCCTCCCCTCTCGTTCACCTCTTTCTCTCTCTCGTTCTATTGCTCTCTGTCCCTCTCTCACACACACTCGCTCCTTCCCCATCTCTTTCAGTATGGTTTATAATAGACATTTTTAGCATTCTGTAAAAGTCTTAGTCCCTTCACATATCTGATGACCCCGTGGGTCGGGGCAGGACGCTGCACCTGTTCTCTCTCCTCAGTATTCTGCTCCTGCTGCCTGTTTTCCATCCAATGGACCTGTCTTCTCCTCTGGAAGACCCCTACACACACACACATCCATTCACTCTTCTCCCACCCCTATCCTCCACAAACCCCCTTTCCTTTGCCAAGGTCACATGCTGTTTGGAAGAGTCATCTGTACGTTTCAGCTGCTGGACAATAGAGGGCTCATGTGGCCTGGCTCTCTCTCTCTCTCTCTCTCTCTCTCTCTCTCTCTCTCTCTCTGTCTCTCTCTCTCTCTTTCTCTCTCTCTCATTCTCTCTCTCTCTGTCTTTATTTTACTCTCTCTCTCTCTCTCTCTCTCTCTCTGTCTTTATTTTACTCTCTCTCTCTCTCTCTCTCTCTGTCTTTATTTTACTCTCTCTCTCTCTCTCTCTCTCTCTCTCTCTCTCTCTCTGTCTTTATTTTTCTCTCTCTCTCATCTCTCTCTCTCTCTCTCTCTCTCCCTCTGTCTTTATTTTCTCTCTCTCTCTCTCTCTCTCTCTCTCTCTCTCTCTCTCTCTCTCTCTCTCTCTCTCTCTCTCTGTCTTTATTTTTCTCTCTCTCCTCTCTCTCTTCTCTCTCTTTCTCTCTCTCTCATTCTCTCTCTCTCTCTGTCTTTATTTTACTCTCTCACTCTCTCTCTCTGTCTTTATTTTACTCTCTCTCTCTCTCTCTCTCTCTCTCTCTGTCTTTATTTTACTCTCTCTCTCTCTCTCTCTCTCTCTGTCTTTATTTTACTCTCTCTCTCTCTCTCTGTCTTTATTTTTCTCTCTCTCTCTCTCTCTCTCTCTCTCTCTCTCTCTCTCTCTCTCTCTCTCTCAGCTGAAGGGGAACAATGTGCTTCAGACTGAAGACTGTAGTCCCAGACCTAACACCAGACACAGGCATAGAAATATCATGTAGGTTATTGTTTCTCTAATGCTTTTGTCTGAGCAATAAAATAAGTCACAGAGAAACAGATATATTGCAGAAATAATGTGTTCCATTCACATACGTATTACCCTACATAAACACATCACAACCATACTGCATCCCTCCTTATTTAAACTATTACATTTACGGTAAATGCTCCCATGTCTATCCCAGTCTTAGAAGGCAGTTTACTGCAGTATTTATCCAGTCCTAGAAGGCAGTATACTGCAGTATTTATCCAGTCCTAGAAGGCAGTATACTGCAGTATTTATCCAGTCCTAGAAGGCAGTATACTGCAGTATTTATCCAGTCCTAGAACACAGTATACTGTAGTGTTTATCCAGTCCTAGAAAACAGTATACTGTAGTGTTTATCCAGTCCTAGAAGGCAGTATACTGTAGTGTTTATCCAGTCCTAGAAGGCCGTATACTGTAGTATTTATCCAGTCCTAGAAGACAGTATACTGTAGTGTTTATCCAGTCCTAGAAGGCAGTATACTGCAGTATATATCCAGTCCTAGAAGACAGTATACTGTAGTGTTTATCCAGTCCTAGAAGGCAGTATACTGCAGTATATATCCAGTCCTAGAAGACAGTATACTGTAGTGTTTATCCAGTCCTAGAAGCAGTATACTGTAGTGTTTATCCAGTCCTAGAAGCAGTATACTGTAGTATATATCCAGTCCTAGAAGACAGTATACTGCAGTATATATCCAGTCCTAGAAGACAGTATACTGTAGTGTTTATCCAGTCCTAGAAGACAGTATACTGTAGTGTTTATCCAGTCCTAGAAGACAGTATACTGTAGTGTTTATCCAGTCCTAGAAGGCAGTATACTCTAGTGTTTATCCAGTCCTAGAAGGCAGTATACTGTAGTGTTTATCCAGTCCTAGAAGGCAGTATACTGCAGTATATATCCAGTCCTAGAAGACAGTATACTGTAGTGTTTATCCAGTCCTAGAAGACAGTATACTGTAGTGTTTATCCAGTCCTAGAAGACAGTATACTGTAGTGTTTATCCAGTCCTAGAAGGCAGTATACTGCAGTATATATCCAGTCCTAGAAGGCAGTATAGGGTAGTGTTTATCCAGTCCTAGAAGGCAGTATACTGTAGTGTTTATCCAGTCCTAGAAGACAGTATACTGTAGTGTTTATCCAGTCCTAGAAGACAGTATACTGTAGTGTTTATCCAGTCCTAGAAGCAGTATACTGTAGTGTTTATCCAGACCTAGAAGGCAGTATACTGTAGTGTTTATCCAGTCCTAGAAGGCAGTATAGGGTAGTGTTTATCCAGTCCTAGAAGGCAGTATACTGCAGTATATATCCAGTCCTAGAAGGCAGTATAGGGTAGTGTTTATCCAGTCCTAGAAGCAGTATACTGTAGTGTTTATCCAGTCCTAGAAGACAGTATACTGTAGTGTTTATCCAGACCTAGAAGGCAGTATACTGTAGTGTTTATCCAGTCCTAGAAGACAGTATACTGCAGTATATATCCAGTCCTAGAAGCAGTATACTGTAGTGTTTATCCAGTCCTAGAAGACCGTATACTGTAGTATTTATCCAGTCCTAGAAGGCAGTATACTGCAGTATATATCCAGTCTTAGAAGGCAGTATAGGGTAGTGTTTATCCAGTCCTAGAAGCAGTATACTGTAGTGTTTATCCAGTCCTAGAAGACAGTATACTGTAGTGTTTATCCAGACCTAGAAGGCAGTATACTGTAGTGTTTATCCAGTCCTAGAAGGCAGTATAGGGTAGTGTTTATCCAGTCCTAGAAGGCACTATACTGCAGTATATATCCAGTCCTAGAAGGCAGTATAGGGTAGTGTTTATCCAGTCCTAGAAGGCAGTGAACTGTAGTTCCTCAGGCCTCCTAAGGTAACAATACCCGGTAAAAGAGATGGAGAATTTATATGAGCAGCTTTCCCATAAATAATGAGGCCGTCTGCTTGTGCACCCGTACGGCACAATAACTACCTGAAACGCAGACACACACACACACACACACACACACACACACACACACACACACACACACACACACACACACACACACACACACACACACACACACACACACACACACACACACACACACACACACACACACACACACACACACACACACACACACACACACACACACACACACATGGTACAGTAACTACCTGAAACACAGACACACACACACACACACACACACACACACACACACACACACATGGTACAGTAACTACCTGTCATGCTAACAGAGGTTTGACTTGGACAGGGGAATGATGGGTAAAACCAGTACCAGTGTTACGTCACCATACAGCAGCCTAACATCCTCAGAGAGAGAGAGATGCTTGATTGCCAAGAGGGGCTCATATTCACTGATTCACAGATGAGGCATATTTAAATTATTCTTCTTCCCCAAAAAACACATCTCAGCTTCCACCTGCTGTCACCCGGCAACACTCTGACTACACCCGGCAACGCAATTAGAATCCTATGAAAGACGTCCCAATTTCCTCTTCTTTCTCTCTCTCTTCTCTCTCTTTTCCCCTCCTCTCTCTCCCTTTTCCCCTCCTCTCTCTCCCTTTTCCCCTCCTCTCTCTCCCTTTTCCCCTCCTCTCTCTCCCTTTTCCCCTCCTCTCTCTCTCTTTCCCTCATCTCTCTCTCTTTTCCCCCTCATCTCGCTTTTCCCCTCATCTCTCTATCTCTTCTCTCTCTTTTCCCCTCACCTCTCTCTCTTTTCCCCCTCATCTCTCTCTCACCTCTCTCTCTTTTCCCCCTCATCTCTCTCTCACCTCTCTCTCTTTTCCCCTCACCTCTCTCTTTTCCACCTCATCTCTCTCTCACCGCTCTCTCTTTTCCCCTCACCTCTCTCTTTTCCACCTCATCTCTCTCTCATCTCTCTCTCTTTTCCCCCTCATCTCTCTCTCACCTCTCTCTCTTTTCCCCTCACCTCTCTCTTTTCCACCTCATCTCTCTCTCATCTCTCTCTCTTTTCCCCCTCATCTCTCTCTCATCTCTCTCTCTTTTCCCCTCCTCTCTCTCTTTTCCCCTCCTCTCTCTCCTTTCCCCTCCTCTCTCTCCCTTTTCCCCTCCTCTCTCTCCCTTTTCTGCGTTCACAGGCTGGTTAGAGAGCAGTTCAGGATACGCTGTGTGTGGGGTGTTTTCACACCGAATTAAATACAACAGAATTAGAGGATCTCAGTGGGTTTTGAGGAGGTCCACCATGTCCTCTTTATCTCAAAGAAATGGTCATTTAATCTCTCATTATGTTCTGAGTAGGTGGGACAACACAGCTTCTGGATGTTGAGTCTCATTATGGTCTGAGTAGGTGGGACAACACAGCTTCTGGATGTTGAGTCTCATTATGGTCTGAGTAGGTGGGACAACACAGCTTCTGGATGTTGAGTCTCATTATGGTCTGAGTAGGTGGGACAACACAGCTTCTGGATGTTGAGTCTCATTATGGTCTGAGTATGTGGGACAACACAGCTTCTGGATGTTGAGTCTCATTATGGTCTGAGTAGGTGGGACAACACAGCTTCTGGATGTTGAGTCTCATTATGGTCTGAGTAGGTGGGACAACACAGCTTCTGGATGTTGAGTCTCATTATGGTCTGAGTATGTGGGACAACACAGCTTCTGGATGTTGAGTCTCATTATGGTCTGAGTATGTGGGACAACACAGCTTCTGGATGTTGAGTCTCATTATGTTCTGAGTATGTGGGACAACACAGCTTCTGGATGTTGAGTCTCATTATGGTCTGAGTATGTGGGACAACACAGCTTCTGGATGTTGAGTCTCATTATGTTCTGAGTAGGTGGGACGACACAGCTTCTGGATGTTGAGTCTCATTATGTTCTGAGTATGTGGGACAACACAGCTTCTGGATGTTGAGTCTCATTATGGTCTGAGTATGTGGGACAACACAGCTTCTGGATGTTGAGTCTCATTATGGTCTGAGTAGGTGGGACGACACAGCTTCTGGATGTTGAGTCTCATTATGGTCTGAGTATGTGGGACAACACAGCTTCTGGATGTTGAGTCTCATTATGTTCTGAGTAGGTGGGACAACACAGCTTCTGGATGTTGAGTCTCATTATGTTCTGAGTATGTGGGACAACACAGCTTCTGGATGTTGAGTCTCATTATGGTCTGAGTATGTGGGACAACACAGCTTCTGGATGTTGAGTCTCATTATGGTCTGAGTATGTGGGACAACACAGCTTCTGGATGTTGAGTCTCATTATGGTCTGAGTAGGTGGGACAACACAGCTTCTGGATGTTGAGTCTCATTATGGTCTGAGTAGGTGGGACAACACAGCTTCTGGATGTTGAGTCTCATTATGGTCTGAGTAGGTGTGGACGACACAGCTTCTGGATGTTGAGTCTCATTATGTTCTGAGTAGGTGGGACAACACAGCTTCTGGATGTTGAGTCTCATTATGTTCTGAGTATGTGGGACAACACAGCTTCTGGATGTTGAGTCTCATTATGGTCTGAGTATGTGGGACAACACAGCTTCTGGATGTTGAGTCTCATTATGTTCTGAGTATGTGGGACAACACAGCTTCTGGATGTTGAGTCTCATTATGGTCTGAGTATGTGGGACAACACAGCTTCTGGATGTTGAGTCTCATTATGTTCTGAGTAGGTGGGACGACACAGCTTCTGGATGTTGAGTCTCATTATGGTCTGAGTAGGTGGGACGACACAGCTTCTGGATGTTGAGTCTCATTATGGTCTGAGTAGGTGTGGACGACACAGCTTCTGGATGTTGAGTCTCATTATGGTCTGAGTATGTGGGACAACACAGCTTCTGGATGTTGAGTCTCATTATGTTCTGAGTAGGTGGGAC
>NC_138292.1:3520000-3527500 GCF_965601325.2 Salmo salar
CATGGCCTCTACAATCAGGAAGCAGTGAAGAGATATGGGAACATCTATATGCATGGCCTCTTACACATCAGGAAGCAGTGAAGAGATATGGGAACATCTATATCATGGCCTCTACAATCAGGAAGCAGTGAAGAGATATGGAAACATCTATATCATGGCCTCTACAATCAGGAAGCAGTGAAGAGATATGGGAACATCTATATCATGGCTTCTTTACCATCAGGAAGCAGTGAAGAGATATGGAAACATCTATATCATGGCTTCTTTACAATCAGGAAGCAGTGAAGACATATTACTCCTGATATGAATGGCAGCACACCTCTCATCCAGGGCTGGAATGGCTTATTCGTCAGCAGTACAGTGACAGCATATACGTTTTAAAAGAACAATAGTATAGATTGTGCTGTAAACAGTTCATCTTCATTTGGAGAGATGATGCAATACTATTTTATGGCTTGAATTCTATATCAACAAGCAGAGCAAACAGACACTTTTCTATAGACCTAGTGGCCAGTGGAGGAGTATTATTCCACAGGTTAACTGGTAGGAATGCAATGCTATGAAGCAGAGATGGCAAATGCTTTACAGTACCTGGCTGTTGAAGTGGCAGGTGAAGTGTTTATCCTGACCTACGGCATAGCCATATGGTATATTTCACAGGTGTGAGTTGTAAGGACTTGTACTTGTAGACACAGAAGATATCCGTGCTCATTAGCACACAGAACATTTCTGTGGAAAATATCCACCTCCACTAGAAAACATGTGAACTGAGCGTTGCCTTTGACCCACAGCAACTTACTCACCAGACATGTTCAGACATGTTCTCTCCCGTTTCCAATAACATTCAACATCACCATTAGATAGATTTCAATCAAAATTCATTCAATTTCCTAATTGATACAGTAGTGTGCAGTACCATTTATTCCCTGAAAGACAGTGTGGAGTCAGTAAGCAGAGTTAGAGAGTGAAAACACCTTTCACTGCAGAAACATCATGGGATGAGTCAGACTATGATGCAGCCAGTATAGTAAGAGTATTGTATCAGTGTTTATGATGCAGCCAGTATTGTAAGAGTATTGTATCAGTGTTTATGATGCAGCCAGTATAGTAAGAGTATTGTATCAGTGTTTATGATGCAGCCAGTATTGTAAGAGTATTGTATCAGTATTTATGATGCAGCCAGTATAGTACGAGTATTGTATCAGTGTTTATGATGCAGCCAGTATTGTAAGAGTATTGTATCAGTGTTTATGATGCAGCCAGTATAGTACGAGTATTGTATCAGTGTTTATGATGCAGCCAGTATAGTACGAGTATTGTATCAGTGTCTATGATGCAGCCAGTATAGTCAGTGTCTATGATGTAGCCAGTATAGTAAGAGTAGTGCATCAGTGTTTATGATGCAGCCAGTATAGTAAGAGTATTATATCAGTGTCTATGATGTAGCCAGTATTGTAAGAGTATTTTATCAGTGTTTATGATGCAGCCAGAATAGTAAGAGTATTGTATCAGTGTCTATGATGCAGCCAGTATAGTGAGTATTGTATCAATGTCTATGATGCAGCCAGTATAGTACAACTATTGTATCAATGTCTATGATGCAGCCAGTATAGTACAACTATTGTATCAATGTCTATGATGCAGCCAGTATAGTACAACTATTGTATCAATGTCTATGATGCAGCCAGTATAGTACAACTATTGTATCAATGTCTATGATGCAGCCAGAATAGTAAGATTATTGTATCAGTGTTTATGATGCAGCCAGTATAGTAAGAGTATTATATCAGTGTCTATGATGCAGCCAGTATTGTAAGAGTATTATATCAGTGTCTATGATGCAGCCAGTATAGTAAGAGTATTATATCAGTGTCTATGATGCAGCCAGTATAGTAAGAGTATTGCATCAGTGTTTATGATGCAGCCAGTATAGTAAGAGTATTATATCAGTGTCTATGATGAAGACTGACTCATCTATAGACTGACTGTCTGAGTAGATCAACCGTCTGTCTGTCGCTGACTGTTCACTGGAGGTGGAACAGGAAACAGACAGGCAGGATTCCCAGCCTGTATTTGTAACTCTGAAACCAGCAGGACCAAATGTATTCCCAAACACTCGTATCTCTCATCTGTATTCCACACAGCAGAGCTCCGAGCAGGTGGGGGGCAGGGGGGCACGCCTGGCACTGCCAAGTTCAAACTCTTTTTTTTGATGTTACTCCAACATCCAACATCCAACAATATATTAATATTTCATTTTATTTAAAAAAAAACTTGTTCATCAATTATTCACCTTCAGCGTTCCGATTTTAAAACACTTTTTTCTGGGGGATCTGGCATGGGTTAAAGTGAAAACACACCCAGTGATGGACTTTATGCCTGGTTGAGACCAAATCTTCCACACAGACAGTTTAGCGGAGGACGCGCACGCACACACACACACACACACACACACACACACACACACACACACACACACACACACACACACACACACACACACACACACACACACACACACACACACACACACACACACACACGGTGCCCTCAGGAATTCATGAATGTCACATTAGCATATCACGACCACAAATCAATGCAATCCTGGATAAATTGCCTCACGCTCCTTCCTTCAGCCACACCAGTGTCTGTGTGACTGGTCTATTTTATATCAGTCAAAATATATTTACAATATTCTTTGATGATAGCGTTGTCATCCAATGTTTCCTGTTGAAAGTCGTATGGTCACATAGCAAACGTATGGTCACATAGCAACCGTATGGTCACATAGCAACCATATGGTCACATAGCAACCATATGGCCACATAGCAACCTTCATCTGAGCATATTAGCCACAGTAAACTGTTTTCATACTGCTAACTGAAATGATTGAGCTAAACAAATGGGAAAAACTCAAACCTAATGAATAATTTCTCCAAAAAGCCTGGATATCTTCCTGTAGCAGACAAGGCACTACAACTTGAGGGCCACAAAGTAGCAAACACACTTTAGAATCAAGTTAAAAACCATGTTTGGGATATCTCTGAGCTTTAACAACGTCAGATGTTGTCCCTCTTATCAAACATGGGAGGCCTAGTGATGACGGCTGATGATGGGCACTCTGAAGCCTGCAGCTTTAACAACCTCAACAACAAAATCTTTCCTCCCTTAACAATACTTCCTGGATTTTAATTTGCCACTTTCCGACAGATGAAACAGGAAACACCTTCTGGACCTTTACATTTTTTTTCTTCATATTCCATCTCTTTCTCCCTTGATAAATGATTTACAAAGACAATGTGAAGGGAACAGAGTGTCAGGAACAATGATGACTGGTGTGTATGTTTTCTCCAGACTCTAGCGGGATGTGGGATTGTTATGTTGAGTTAGTGATTACAACACAGTAAGGGGAGTGGAGGGAAACAGAGATCAAACAGGGAAAAAAGCCTGTCAACAACATCATGCTTGAAGGGCCATGCACCTCCTCTTCCTACTTCCCCTCTACCAGCAGTACCACTGAACTACCACCTAGCTGTCTCAATAAAGGCTGTGTGTGTGTGTGTGTGTGTGTGTGTGTGTGTGTGTGTGTGTGTGTGTGTGTGTGTGTGTGTGTGTGTGTGTGTGTGAGAGAGAGTGTGCCACCCTGCCTGTCTCAATGCCTAGCCAGAAATAACAATGCATTATTCATGTCCTGCCTTCTAGGCCACAGACACAAGTCAACGTTGCATTTGTTATTCATTGAAAACATCTCACGTGACAAATCTTTAAACCAATGGGTTCCCACTGTTCGTCTATTCTCTTGTTGTTGTTCTGTATTATTTCCTGAGTAGATGCAGGGGAAAGGAAGGAGGGTTCCTGAGGAGATGGAGGGAACAGGAAGGAGGGTTCCTGAGGAGATGCAGGGGAAAGGAAGGAGTGTTCCTGAGGAGATGGAGGGAACAGGAAGGAGGGTTCCTGAGGAGATGGAGGGGAAAGGAAGGAGGGTTCCTGAGGAGATGGAGGGAACAGGAAGGAGGGTTCCTGAGGAGATGGAGGGAACAGGAAGGAGGGTTCCTGAGGAGATGGAGGGGACAGGAAGGAGGGTTCCTGAGGAGATGGAGGGGAAAGGAAGGAGGGTTCCTGAGGAGATGGAGGGAACAGGAAGGAGGGTTCCTGAGGAGATGGAGGGAACAGGAAGGAGGGTTCCTGAGGAGATGGAGGGAACAGGAAGGAGGGCTCCTGAGGAGATGGAGGGAACAGGAAGGAGGGTTCCTGAGGAGATGGAGGGAACAGGAAGGAGGGTTCCTGAGGAGATGGAGGGGACAGGAAGGAGGGTTCCTGAGGAGATGGAGGGGAAAGGAAGGAGGGTTCCTGAGGAGATGGAGGGGAAAGGAAGGAGGGTTCCTGAGGAGATGGAGGGGACAGGAAAGAGGGTTCCTGGGGAGATGGAGGGAACAGGAAGGAGGGTTCCTGAGGAGATGGAGGGGACAGGAAGGAGGGTTCCTGAGGAGATGGAGGGAACAGGAAGGAGGGTTCCTGAGGAGATGGAGGGGACAGGAAAGAGGGTTCCTGGGGAGATGGAGGGAACAGGAAGGAGGGTTCCTGAGGAGATGGAGGGGACAGGAAGGAGGGTTCCTGAGGAGATGGAGGGGACAGGAAGGAGGGTTCCTGAGGAGATGGAGGGGAAAGGAAGGAGGGTTCCTGAGGAGATGCAGGGGAAAGGAATGAGGGTTCCTGAGGAGATGGAGAGGACAGGAAGGAGGGCTCCTGAGGAGGTGGAGGGAACAGGAAGGAGGGTTCCTGAGGAGATGGAGGGGACAGGAAGGAGGGCTCCTGAGGAGGTGGAGGGGACAGGAAGGAGGGCTCCTGAGGAGGTGGAGGGGACAGGAAAGAGGGTTTCCAAAAAGTGTTTATCCCAAAGATGTTTGGTAAAAGTATGAATTAATGAGTGTATTGGACGGAAAATACTGTAGGGACAAACAGTACCTAACTCACAAAAGTAATGATTTCCTCATACTGATAAACAATAATAAAATGTTTCAAATGTTTGTTTTTTCTTCATATCTGAGATACAATGAAGCAAAGAATGTACGAAACCATTCCTATCTATATATGCTCTGTTTCCACTTCACTGTAAACATTCAACACAGATCTATGTAGTGAAGAATGAGGAAGATGAGGAAGATGAGGAAGATGTAGAGAAATCCATTGACTTTATTACCAGGCTGTTTAATGCCGCTCTCCGCTCCAGTGACCCCTGGTTGCGCTGAGCAGAACAATTAAACGGAGGCCACTTACCAACCCTGTTTTCCCAAGAGAATACCTCTGAAGAGTCTATACCAACCCAACTGAATAACAGAAAGGATTTGACACTGAGCTAAAACAAAAAAAACTATTGTCCTCTTCTGTACTTGTTTCTGAGGTCATGTATTCATCAAATCCCCTCTAGCCAATCTCTATTACTGTGGTTTGAATAAGTACATCATAAATACTACATCATAGCCAAGCTTTAAAGGTTTGTCTTTTCATCTGTAGTCAACTGTAACTGTAATAACCATAAACATTATACTGGTTATACTACTACACTGTAATAACCATAAACATTATACTGGTTATACTACTACACTGTAATAACCATAAACATTATACTGGTTATACTACTACACTGTAATAACCATAAACATTATACTGGTTATACTACTACACTGTAATAACCATAAACATTATACTGGTTATACTACTACACTGTAATAACCATAAACATTATACTGGTTATACTACTACACTGTAATAACCATAAACATTATACTGGTTATACTACTACACTGTAATAACCATAAACATTATACTGGTTATACTACTACACTGTAATAACCATAAACATTATACTGGTTATACTACTACACTGTAATAACCATAAACATTATACTGGTTATACTACTACACTGTAATAACCATAAACATTATACTGGTTATACTACTACACTGTAATAACCATAAACATTATACTGGTTATACTACTACACTGTAATAACCATAAACATTATACTGGTTATACTACTACACTGTAATAACCATAAACATTATACTGGTTATACTACTACACTGTAATAACCATAAACATTATACTGGTTATACTACTACACTGTAATAACCATAAACATTATACTGGTTATACTACTACACTGTAATAACCATAAACATTATACTGGTTATACTACTACACTGTAATAACCATAAACATTATACTGGTTATACTACTACACTGTAATAACCATAAACATTATACTGGTTATACTACTACACTGTAATAACCATAAACATTATACTGGTTATACTACTACACTGTAATAACCATAAACATTATACTGGTTATACTACTACACTGTAATAACCATAAACATTATACTGGTTATACTACTACACTGTAATAACCATAAACATTATACTGGTTATACTACTACACTGTAATAACCATAAACATTATACTGGTTATACTACTACACTGTAATAACCATAAACATTATACTGGTTATACTACTACACTGTAATAACCATAAACATTATACTGGTTATACTACTACACTGTAATAACCATAAACATTATACTGGTTATACTACTACACTGTAATAACCATAAACATTATACTGGTTATACTACTACACTGTAATAACCATAAACATTATACTGGTTATACTACTACACCTGTAATAACCATAAACATTATACTGGTTATACTACTACACTGTAATAACCATAAACATTATACTGGTTATACTACTACACTGTAATAACCATAAACATTATACTGGTTATACTACTACACTGTAACTGTAATAACCATAAACATTATACTGGTTATACTACTACACTGTAATAACCATAAACATTATACTGGTTATACTACTACACTGTAATAACCATAAACATTATACTGGTTATACTACTACACTGTAACTGTAATAACCATAAACATTATACTGGTTATACTACTACACTGTAACTGTAATAACCATAAACATTATACTGGTTATACTACTACACTAACTGTAATAACCATAAACATTATACTGGTTATACTACTACACTGTAATAACCATAAACATACTGGTTATACTACTACACTGTAACTGTAATAACCATAAACATTATACTGGTTATACTACTACACTGTAACTGTAATAACCATAAACATTATACTGGTTATACTACTACACTGTAATAACCATAAACATTATACTGGTTATACTACTACACTGTAATAACCATAAACATTATACTGGTTATACTACTACACTGTAATAACCATAAACATTATACTGGTTATACTACTACACTGTAATAACCATAAACATTATACTGGTTATACTACTACACTGTAACTGTAATAACCATAAACATTATACTGGTTATACTACTACACTGTAACTGTAATAACCATAAACATTATACTGGTTATACTACTACACTGTAACTGTAATAACCATAAACATTATACTGGTTATACTACTACACTGTAA
>NC_138292.1:3532500-3562500 GCF_965601325.2 Salmo salar
GAGACAGTCTGGCTGTATAATATGCTGAGGTCAACAGTGAATTACTAGAGAACAGGAGACAGTCTGGCTGTATAATATGCTGAGGTCAACAGTGAATTACTAGAGAACAGGAGACAGTCTGGCTGTATAATATGCTGAGGTCAACAGTGAATTACTAGAGGACAGGACAGGAGACAGTCTGGCTGTATAATATGCTGAGGTCAACAGTGAATTACTAGAGAACAGGAGACAGTCTGGCTGTATAATATGCTGAGGTCAACAGTGAATTACTAGAGAACAGGACAGGAGACAGTCTGGCTGTATAATATGCTGAGGTCAACAGTGAATTACTAGAGAACAGGAGACAGTCTGGCTGTATAATATGCTGAGGTCAACAGTGAATTACTAGAGGACAGGACAGGAGACAGTCTGGCTGTATAATATGCTGAGGTCAACAGTGAATTACTAGAGAACAGGACAGGAGACAGTCTGGCTGTATAATATGCTGAGGTCAACAGTGAATTACTAGAGAACAGGAGACAGTCTGGCTGTATAATATGCTGAGGTCAACAGTGAATTACTAGAGAACAGGACAGGAGACAGTCTGGCTGTATAATATGCTGAGGTCAACAGTGAATTACTAGAGAACAGGAGACAGTCTGGCTGTATAATATGCTGAGGTCAACAGTGAATTACTAGAGAACAGGACAGGAGACAGTCTGGCTGTATAATATGCTGAGGTCAACAGTGAATTACTAGAGAACAGGACAGGAGACAGTCTGGCTGTATAATATGCTGAGGTCAACAGTGAATTACTAGAGAACAGGACAGGAGACAGTCTGGCTGTGTGAGGGCCTTTGATGACATTGAACTTCCCAACTCAAAACATCCTGGGCCTTTGACGACCTCTAGAGCATCTTCAACTGTTCCTGTGGGAAGATAACATTTTCCTGATTACACACAGTGGTGACAATGAACCGTCATGGAGCAGCTGCAGAAGAAGAATCAAAGCTACACAGGGGAATGAGGGGAAGGAGCGCTGTATAAAGCTACACAGAGGAATGAGGGGAAGGAGTGCTGTATAAAACGACTCCAACAGATGACAGAACATGAACCACTAAACCCTACAGACCCTAAATTCCCACGTCCATCTCGGTGATATTTATACCTGTGAGCAGGGCTTTGATTGGACACGCTTTAAAACTCCCTACAACATCCCTGGGAGATTCAGTCACACCACCGAGTGGGTAGTGCTAAAACAATGATGTCATATCTGAATTCCCACATCTAATATGCACCTTGACCATTCAAGCTCTGGTCTGGGAACGTTTACAACAGGAAACAGTCTAAACACCCTCGGTTATGTCCTTTCCTGCTTGGCTGAGTAATGGATTAGTCAACCCCTTAACCTCTGACCCCTGACCTCTAAGCCCTGACCCTGTACGACGGGGACCCTACTCCCAGCAGAGAGGGGTCAGAGGCCTTACTGGAGCTGGAGGACTCCAGTAGGCCTCCAGCTACATATTGACTACATATATGCGTCACAAATGGCACCCTTTCCCCTTTATAGTGCACTACTTTTAACCTGAGCCATAAGTGTCCTGGTCTAAAGTAGTGCACTATAAAGGGAATAGGGGTGCTATTTAGGATAGAGACCTAATCTATCTACTCCCACTGCTATTATACAAAAAATCGAATAGTGCTGATTGTTTAACTCTTTATGCCGCCGCCGCCGCCGCCGCCGCCGCCGCCGCCGCCGCCGCCGCCGCCGCCGCCGCCGCACGCCCCACACACACACACACACACACACACCACACACACACACACACACACACACACACACACACACACACACACACACACACACACACACACACACACACACACACACACACACACACACACACACACACACACACACACACACACACACACACACACACACACACACCGGGCCGAAAGCCCTGTGAGAATTCAGCGTTACTGATGGTTCAGGAAATATTTCCCTATTTGCCCAATAAGCAAAAGTTTTCACCTATTTGCGGCGAAATCTGTCTCAGAAGGTTAAGGGTGTTTCAGGTCAGGGTAAATGACCTGAGGAGATTGCATGCTAAGCTAATCCATATTGTGATCCACAATAAGGTCTCTCCCACTCCATGTTATTGTTAATGTGTTCAGTGTGTTCTGTCTGTCTGTCTGTCTGTCTGTCTGTCTGTCTGTCTGTCTGTCTGTCTGTCTGTCTGTCTGTCTGTCTGTCTGTCTGTCTGTCTGTCTGTCTGTGTACCTTCCTGTTCAGTGTGTCTGTCTATCTGAGTACCTTCCTGTTCAGTGTGTCTGTCTATCTGAGTACCTTCCTGTTCAGTGTGTCTGTCTATCTGAGTACCTTCCTGTTCAGTGTGTCTGTCTATCTGAGTACCTTCCTGTTCAGTGTGTCTGTCTATCTGAGTACCTTCCTGTTCAGTGTGTCTGTCTATCTGAGTACCTTCCTGTTCAGTGTGTCTGTCTATCTGAGTACCTTCCTGTTCAGTGTGTCTGTCTATCTGAGTACCTTCCTGTTCAGTGTGTCTGTCTATCTGAGTACCTTCCTGTTCAGTGTGTCTGTCTATCTGAGTACCTTCCTGTTCAGTGTGTCTGTCTATCTGAGTACCTTCCTGTTCAGTGTGTCTGTCTATCTGAGTACCTTCCTGTTCAGTGTGTCTGTCTCCCATCAAGTTGTCAGACTGTTCCCCTGTCTGCCTCCCCCCATTGCCACCACCCTTGACCCCTGTCCTATTAGAACCTGTCAGGGTCAGAGGGGACTTTCAAAATGGTCAAGGGTCGTCTGACGTGTGAGGTGACACTGAACACCCCACAGCTGTGAGTGAGTAGTAAGATTTACACACATCGTGTAACATGCCTTGCCAGGCTTGTCGTTCTCAAGATCCAATGCTGCTGTGAGCTAACTACCCCTCCCCCTGCCTCCCTGCAGTACTTCCTGCCTGTGAGCTAACCTCTCCACCAACCTCCATTCTCTCCCAATACTGCCGTCTGCTACCAGCCCTGACCTACCTCCCAACCTATCACATTCTGCTGTGCCTGTGAATACCGTGACGTCGCACCCTTTCCTACTGTACGTCTGTCTGGCCTTCCCACCGCCTCACCCCCTCCAGAGGGCTACACCCAGTAATCTCCTGTCCCGAACAGGCTTTAAACCAACACCCAGCCCTGTTAAAAATACAAGGTTGCTGCTACAGTACTCCTCCAAGACAGAACACAAACATGAAGCTAAAGAAAACCTAAAGATAAAACACAACACAAACCCTGCTCCTCCAGATAAAACATAACACAAACCCTGCTCCTCCAGATAAAACATAACACAAACCCTGTTCCTCCAGATAAAACATAACACAAACCCTGTTCCTCCAGATAAAACATAACACAACCCCTGTTCCTCCAGATAAAACACAACACAAACCCTGTTCCTCCAGATAAAACATAACACAAACCCTGTTCCTCCAGATAAAACATAACACAAACCCTGTTCCTCCAGATAAAACATAACACAAACCCTGTTCCTCCAGATAAAACATAACACAAACCCTGTTCCTCCAGATAAAACATAACACAAACCCTGTTCCTCCAGATAAAACATAACACAAACCCTGTTCCTCCAGATAAAGCATAACACAAACCCTGTTCCTCCATAAAACATAACAAACCCTGTTCCTCCAGCTAAAACATAACACAAACCCTGTTCCTCCAGATAAAACATAACAAACCCTGCTCCTCCAGATAAAACATAACACAAACCCTGTTCCTCCAGATAAAACATAACACAAACCCTGTTCCTCCAAATGAAACATAACACAAACCCTGTTCCTCCTGATAAAACATAACACAAACCCTGTTCCTCCAGATAAAACATAACACAAACCCTGTTCCTCCAGATAAAACATAACACAAACCCTGTTCCTCCAGATAAAACACTAGACAAACCCTGTTCCTCCAGATAAAACATAACACAAACCCTGTTCCTCCTGATAAAACATAACAAACCCTACTCCTCCAGATAAAACATAACACAAACCCAGTTCCTCCAGATAAAACATAGCACAAACCCTGCTCCTCCAGATAAAACATAACACAAACCCTGTTCCTCCAAATAAAACATAACACAAACCCTGTTCCTCCAGATAAAACACAACACAAACCCTGTTCCTCCAGATAAAAAATAACACAAACCCTGTTCCTCCAGGTAAAACATAACACTAACCCTGTTCCTCAAGATAAAACATAACACAAACCCTGCTCTTCCAGATAAAACACTAGACAAACCCTGTTCCTCCAGGTAAAACATAACACAAACCCTGTTCCTCCAGATAAAACATAACACAAACCCTGTTCCTCCTGCTAAAACACAACACAAACCCTGTTCCTCCAGATAAAACATAACACAAACCCTGTTCATCCAGATTAAACATAACAAACCCTGTTCCTCCAGATAAAACATAACACAAACCCTGCTCCTCCAGATAAAACATAACACAAACCCTGCTCCTCCAGATAAAACATAACACAAACCCTGTTCCTCCAAATAAAACATAACACAAACCCTGTTCCTCCAGATAAAACACAACACAAACCCTGTTCCTCCAGATAAAACATAACACAAACCCTGCTCTTCCAGATAAAACACTAGACAAACCCTGTTCCTCCAGATAAAACATAACACAAACCCTGTTCCTCCAGATAAAACATAACACAAACCCTGCTCTTCCAGATAAAACAGTAGACAAACCCTGTTCCTCCAGATAAAACATAACACAAAACCTGTTCCTCCAGATAAAACATAACACAAACCCTGTTCCTCCTGCTAAAACACAATACAAACCCTGTTCCTCCAGATAAAACATAACACAAACCCTGTTCCTCCAGATAAAACATAACACAAACCCTGTTCATCCAGATTAAACATAACAAACCCTGTTCCTCCAGATAAAACATAACACAAACCCTGTTCCTCCAGATAAAACATAATACAAACCCTGTTCCTCCATCAAACATAACACAAACCCTGTTCCTCCAGATAAAACATAACATAAACCCTGTTCCTCCTGATAAAACATAACACAAACTCTGTTCCTCCTGATAAAACATAACACAAACCCTGTTCCTCCAGATAAAACATAACACAAACCCTGTTCCTCCTGCTAAAACACAATACAAACCCTGTTCCTCCAGATAAAACATAACACAAACCCTGTTCCTCCAGATAAAACATAACACAAACCCTGTTCCTCCAGATAAAACATAACACAAACCCTGTTCCTCCAGATAAAACATAACACAAACCCTGTTCCTCCAGATAAAACATAACACAAACCCTGTTCCTCCAGATAAAACATAACACAAACCCTGCTCTTCCTTCAGTATTTGTATTTATTATGGATCCCCATTAGTTCCTTCCAAAGCAGCAGCTACTCTTCCTGGGGTCCAGCAAAATCAAGGCAGTTAATACAATTTTAAAACATTACAATACATTCACAGATTTCACAACACACTGTGGGCCCTCAGGCCCCTACTCCACCACTACCACATATCTACAGTACTAAATCCATGTGTATGTATAGTGGGTATGTTATCGTGTGTGTGTGTGTGTGTGTGTGTGTGTGTGTGTGTGTGTGTGTATGTGTGTGTGTGTGTGTGTGTGTGTGTGTGTGTGTGTGTGTGTGTGCGTGTATCTGTGCCAATGTTTTTTTTTCTTCACAGTCCCCGCTGTTCCATAAGGTGTTTTTTTAATCTGTTTTTTAAATGTAATTTTACTACTAGCATAGAGTTCCATGTAGTCATGGCTCTATGTAGTACTGTGCACCTCCCATAGTCTGTTCTGGACTTGGGGACTGTGAAGAGACCTCTGGTGGCATGTCTTGTGGGTTATGCACTGGTGTCCAAGCTGTGTGCTAGTAGTTTAAACAGACAGCTCGGTGCATTCAACATGTCAATACCTCTCGTAAATAAAAGTAGTGATGAAGTCAATCTCTCCTCCACTTTGAGCCAGGAGAGATTGACATGCATATTATTAATATCAGCTCTCTGTGTACATCCAAGGGCCAGCCGTGCTGCCCTGTTCTGAGTCCTTTTTTGTGGCACCTGACCACACAACTGAACGGTAGTCAAGGTGCAACAAAACTAGGTCCTGTAGGACCTGCCTTGTTGATAATGTTGTTAAGAAGGCAGAGCATCGCTTTATTATAGACAGACTTCTCCCCATTTTAGCTACCGCTGCATCAATATGTTTTGACCATGACAGTTTACAACCTAGTGTTACTCCAAGCAGTTTAGTATTAGTAAACACTAGACAAACGATGCTTCTCCTTCAGTATGATTGAACACTAGACAAACCCTGCTTCTCCTTCAGTATGATTAAACACTAGACAAACCCTGCTTCTCCTTCAGTATGATTAAACACTAGACAAACCCTGCTTCTCCTTCAGTATGATTAAACACTAGACAAACCCTGCTTCTCCTTCAGTATGATTAAACACTAGACAAACCCTGCTTCTCCTTCAGTATGATTAAACACTAGACAAACCCTGCTTCTCCTTCAGTATGATTAAACACTAGACAAACCCTGCTTCTCCTTCAGTATGATTAAACACTAGACAAACCCTGCTTCTCCTTCAGTATGATTAAACACTAGACAAACGATGCTTCTCCTTCAGTATGATTGAACACTAGACAAACCCTGCTTCTCCTTCAGTATGATTAAACACTAGACAAACGATGCTTCTCCTTCAGTATGATTAAACACTAGACAAACCCTGCTTCTCCTTCAGTATGATTAAACACTAGACAAACCCTGCTTCTCCTTCAGTATGATTAAACACTAGACAAACGATGCTTCTCCTTCAGTATGATTGAACACTAGACAAACCCTGCTTCTCCTTCAGACACAACCTAACAAAAATCTAAAACAGGTCCAAAACAGAGGGTAAACCAAACCCTGTCTGGTTAGCAGGGGAGTCACACTGGCTCTAATACAGGTCCAAAACAGAGGGTAAACCAAACCCTGTCTGGTTAGCAGGGGAGTCACACTGGCTCTAATACAGGTCCAAAACAGAGGGTAAACCAAACCCTGTCTGGTTAGCAGGGGAGTCACACTGGCTCTAATACAGGTCCAAAACAGAGGGTAAACCAAACCCTGTCTGGTTAGCAGGGGAGTCACACTGGCTCTAATACAGGAGATTAAACCTTCACTTTACCCTTAGAAACCCAGTTTTCCTTGCCCAAGGAGACCCCAAATAACATATTTCTGAGAATAAATCAGTTCTGCTGTACAAAAAAATATCTTTAAATGTGTGGTTTGCATCACTTAATGTCCAATGTGACATATACAGAACATTTCCAGTGACTATATTTCGCCAGAAAAATCTATTTTATTCTTTGAAAATGTACTCAGAACATCTTATGAGTATTTTACATGAATTGCATTTCAGAAACTCGCCCTTTTAACAACGTAAGAGACCATTCAGAGGAGAAAGATTTCAGTTTTTCCATTGGTTATGTCCACCGCAGATGGCCAATTGGATTGAGATCTGGTGACTGGGCAGGCCACTGCTGTAAGCTGAATTGACTAGCATGTTTATGGAACCATTCCTGTACAATCTTAGCCTTGTGGCATTGGGGCATTATCCTATTCTTATTAGCAGACGGATACACTGCTGCCATGACAGGGATGCACCTGATCGGCAATAATGTTCCACTTTTATCAAGGGACCCAATGTGTGCCATGAAAACACACCGGACAGCATCGCACCGGCCTGTAATGTTGACAGGCGGCGTGCTGGATGCACGGATGGGGTTTTCTCTATAACCTAGTCCTCCCATCAGCGGGAAACAGCAGGAACCAGGATTCATTACACCAGACAATGGTTTTTTCTCCAACTCTCCAGTGTCCAGTGTTTTTGTTCCTCAGCCCACTGCAACCTGCAGTTTCTTGTTTTTTTGTTGTTGAAAGAAGTGGAAGTCTGTAAGGTTGTCAGCTGCCGTATCCCATTTGTGTCAAGGTACAACGAGCTGTTTATTCTTTTATGGGTCTTTGGGCAGAAATGTTGTACTGGACTGTCAGTTGACTAACTGTAGCCTGTCTGTTGCTCTGCACAACTCGTGACAACCTCCTTTGTCCTCTTTCGTAAATGACTCGTTTTCAACGCCTGGCTTTCCGTTGGCTGGATGTCCTTTGGGTGGTGGAGCATTCTTGATACACACAGGAAACTGTCGAGTGTGAAAAACACAGCAGCGTTGCAGTTCTTAACACTCAAAGCTGGCACCTACTACCATACCCCGTTCAAAGGCACTTCAATCTTTTGTCTTGTCCCTCTGAATGGCACACATACACAAACCTGATCAGTCTATGTCATGGAAAGAGCAGGTGTTCCTAATGTCTTGTACACTCAGTGTATATGTCACATCAGGTTTTAAAGGGTTAAAACAGAGTGGAAAACCCTTCCTGCAAGGCAGTGGTGGAGTGAGTCACACAGTCAAACAAGCTCTGGACCTCCCAGACAAGCTGCTTGTTAGGCATTATACACAGACAGGGTCTAAAGCAGAGGACAAACCTAAACTTAAAACAAACTCTAAATCAGAAGGGACCAACCCTGTCAGTCTGCCTGTCAGTCTGCCTGTCTGCCTGCCTGTCTGCCTGCCTGTCTGCCTGCCTGGCTAGCTGGAATCAGTCATGCAGGTTGGGGAGGCCCCGGGAAAGATGCTTGTTAGACCAACAGAGACACGAAACCCCACTGTAGACCAGCTACTAGGGTTAACACAGAGGAGACCCCACTGTAGACCAGCTACTAGGGTTAACACAGAGGAGACCCCACTGTAGACCAGCTACTAGGGTTAACACAGAGGAGACCCCACTGTAGACCAGCTACTAGGGTTAACACAGAGGAGACCCCACTGTAGACCAGCTACTAGGGTTAACACAGAGGAGACCCACTGTAGACCAGCTACTAGGGTTAACACAGAGGAGACCCACTGTAGACCAGCTACTAGGGTTAACACAGAGGAGACCCACTGTAGACCAGCTACTAGGGTTAACACAGAGGAGACCCACTGTAGACCAGCTACTAGGGTTAACACAGAGGAGACCCACTGTAGACCAGCTACTAGGGTTAACACAGAGGAGACCCACTGTAGACCAGCTACTAGGGTTAACACAGAGGAGACCCACTGTAGACCAGCTACTAGGGTTAACACAGAGGAGACCCCACTGTAGACCAGCTACTAGGGTTAACACAGAGGAGACCCACTGTAGACCAGCTACTAGGGTTAACACAGAGGAGACCCACTGTAGACCAGCTACTAGGGTTAACACAGAGGAGACCCCACTGTAGACCAGCTACTAGGGTTAACACAGAGGAGAACCCACTGTAGACCAGCTACTAGGGTTAACACAGAGGAGACCCACTGTAGACCAGCTACTAGGGTTAACACGGAGGAGATCCACTGTAGACCAGCTACTAGGGTTAACACAGAGGAGACCCACTGTAGACCAGCTACTAGGGTTAACACAGAGGAGATCCACTGTAGACCAGCTACTAGGGTTAACACAGAGGAGACCCCACTGTAGACCAGCTACTAGGGTTAACACAGAGGAGACCCACTGTAGACCAGCTACTAGGGTTAACACAGAGGAGACCCCACTGTAGACCAGCTACTAGGGTTAACACAGAGGAGACCCACTGTAGACCAGCTACTAGGGTTAACACAGAGGAGATCCACTGAGGACCAGAGAGGGGAGGGTCTGAGGGATTTAATGACGGCTAATAAGACCCTGTGACTAGGAGGCTTTGGTAGCATCCAAATGGCACCCTATTCACTATATACTCCATTACTTTAGACCAGAGCCCTATTCCTTATATAGTGCATTACTTTAGACCAGAGCCCTATTCCTTATATAGTGCACTACTTTTGACCAAAGCCCATAAGGCTCCATATAGGGAATAGGGTGCAATTTGGGAAGGATTCCATATTTTTGTATTTTGTTTCAGCATGCTCAGACAACCCTTTATTAAACCTCTGATAAACTGCCCTGCCAGAACAATGCAAGGAATTCCATTAGGAACCCACAGGGCCTCACAGCCTGTAGTGAGAGAGACAAACACAAGCGCACACACAGAGACAGAGAGAGAGAGAGGGGGGGGGGGGGGGGGGAGCGGGGGATGGGGGGGTGTAAAGGCCAGGATGTAAAGGACAAGCCCCCCCACCGGCCAGCCAGGCCAGGATGTAAAGGACAAGCCCCCCACCAGCCAGCCAGGCCAGGATGTAAAGGACAAGCCCCCCACCAGCCAGCCAGGCCAGGATGTAAAGGACAAGCCCCCACCGGCCAGCCAGGCCAGGATGTAAAGGACAAGCCCCCCACCGGCCAGCCAGGCCAGGATGTAAAGGACAAGCCCCCCACCGGCCAGCCAGGCCAGGATGTAAAGGACAAGCCCCCCACCGGCCAGCCAGGCCAGGATGTAAAGGACAAGCACCCCACCGGCCAGCCAGGCCAGGATGTAAAGGACAAGCCCCCCACCGGCCAGCCAGGCCAGGATGTAAAGGACAAGCCCCCCTCAACCCCTCAGCTCCAGGCCTCAGGAGAGCAGTCAGAGGCTGTGTCTGGTCTGGTCTGGACAGTGTCCCCCTCACCTCCAGGTCTAGGCAGTCAGAGTCTGTGTCCCAAATTGAATATCCACTACTTCTGACCTGGCCCAGAGAAATCACTCAGTGTGTGTGTGGGCCATCACTCAGTGACTAGGTCTGGTCTGTCTGTCTGTCAGTCAGGAGGTCAGGGCCTTGGACCACAGATGAACAAAGTCAGAGGCGGAGGGCAAGCCAGACGTCTAGGTTTACACACACACGTACATACATACGTACGCACACACACACACACACACACACACACACACACACACACACACACACACACACACACACACACACACACACACACACATGCATTCACGCACACATGCAGACACACACACACACACACACACAACAACACACACACACACACACACACACACACACACCACACACAACACACACACGCATTCACGCACACACGCAGACACACACACACACACACACACACACACACACACACACACACACACACACACACACACACACACACACATGCATTCACGCACACACGCAGACACACACACACACACACGTCTGGGCTGTTTACAATCAGCCAAAGAGAGAGAACATTTAAGAGCTGAAGAGGCCAGAGTGAAGGGAAGTGAATGTTTATCTGGATATAAATCTACAAAGGAACTATGGACAATTTACTGACTGTTTCACAATCAAGTCCAGGCCTGAGTGTTTGAATAATGCCCTCTCCTCTTACCTCCCCTGTGTCAGTTCAGACATTTATTGTGCATCCCAAACGGCACTATATTCCCTACACAGTGCACTACTTCTGACCAGGGAAAAGTATGTGCCCTGGTAAACAGTAGTGCCCTATAAAGGAAATAGGGTGTCATTTAGGACGCTAACCTTAGAGCAGTCTAGAGAGGGTTAGCGAGATGACTTAACCTTTGGGGCGAAGCCTTAGAGCAGTCTAGAGGGTTAGCTAGATGACTTAACCATTAGGATACAGCCTCAGAGCAGTCTAGAGAGGGTTAGCTAGATGACTTAACCATTAGGATACAGCCTTAGTGCAGTCTAGAGAGGGTTAGCTAGGTGACTTAACCTTTAGGATACAGCCTTAGAGCAGTCTAGAGGGTTAGCTAGATGACTTAACCTTTAGGATACAGCCTTAGAGCAGTCTAGAGGGTTAGCTAGATGACTTAACCTTTAGGATACAGCCTTAGAGCAGTCTAGAGGGTTAGCTAGATGACTTAACCATTAGGATACAGCCTTAGAGCAGTCTAGAGGGTTAGCTACATGACTTAACCATTAGGATACAGCCTTAGCGCAGTCTAGAGAGGGTTAGCTAGGTGACTTAAACATTAGGATACAGCCTTAGCGCAGTCTAGAGAGGGTTAGCTAGGTGACTTAACCTTTAGGATACAACCTTAGAGCAGTCTAGAGGGTTAGCTAGACGACTTAACCTTTAGCATACAGCCTTAGAGCAGTCTAGAGGATTAGCTAGATGACTTAACCTTTGGGACGAAGCCTTAGAGCAGTCTAGAGGGTTAGCTAGGTGACTTAACCTTTGGGACGAAGCCTTAGAGCAGTCTAGAGGGTTAGCTAGGTGACTTAACCATTAGGATACAGCCTTAGAGCAGTCTAGAGAGGGTTAGCTAGGTGACTTAACCTTTAGGATACAGCCTTAGAGCAGTCTAGAGGGTTAGATAGATGACTTAACCTTTAGGATACAGCCTTAGAGCAGTCTAGAGGGTTAGCTAGGTGACTTAACCTTTAGGATACAGCCTTAGAGCAGTCTAGAGGGTTAGGTTACATGACTTAACCTTTAGGATACAGCCTTAGAGCAGTCTAGAGGGTTAGCTAGATGACTTAACCTTAAGGATACAGCCTTAGAGCAGTCTAGAGGGTTAGCAAGATGACTTAACCTTTAGGATACAGCCTTAGAGCAGTCTAGAGGGTTAGCTAGATGACTTAACCTTTGGGACGAAGCCTTAGAGCAGTCTAGAGGGTTAGCTACATTACTTAACCTTTAGGATACAGCCTTAAAGCAGTCTAGCGAGGGTTAGCTAGATGACTTAACCTTTGGGACGAAGCCTTAGAGCAGTCTAGAGGGTTAGCTAGATGACTTAACCTTTAGGATACAGCCTTAGAGCAGTCTAGAGGGTTAGCTAGGTGACTTAACCTTTAGGATACAGTCTTAGAGCAGTCTAGAGGGTTAGCTAGATGACTTAACCATTAGGATACAGCCTTAGAGCAGTCTAGAGGGTTAGCTGGATGACTTAACCATTAGGATACAGCCTTAGCGCAGTCTAGAGAGGGTTAGCTAGGTGACTTAACCATTAGGATACAGCCTTAGCGCAGTCCAGAGAGGGTTAGCTAGGTGACTTAACCTTTAGGATACAGCCTTAGAGCAGTCTAGAGGGTTAGCTAGGTGACTTAACCATTAGGATACAGCCTTAGAGCAGTCTAGAGGGTTAGCTAGATGACTTAACCTTTAGGATACAGCCTTAGAGCAGTCTAGAGGGTTAGCTAGATGACTTAACCTTTAGGATACAGCCTTAGAGCAGTCTAGAGGATTAGCTAGGTGACTTAACCTTTAGGATACAGCCTTAGAGCAGTCTAGAGGGTTAGCTAGATGACTTAACCATTAGGATACAGCCTTCGAGCAGTCTAGAGGGTTAGCTAGGTGACTTAACCTTTAGGATACAGCCTTAGAGCAGTCTAGAGGGTTAGCTAGATGACTTAACCTTTAGGATATAGCCTTAGAGCAGTCTAGAGGGTTAGCTAGATGACTTAACCTTTGGGACGAAGCCTTAGAGCAGTCTAGAGGGTTAGCTAGGTGACTTAACCTTTGGGACGAAGCCTTAGAGCAGTCTAGAGGGTTAGCTAGGTGACTTAACCATTAGGATACAGCCTTAGAGCAGTCTAGAGAGGGTTAGCTAGGTGACTTAACCTTTAGGATACAGCCTTAGAGCAGTCTAGAGGGTTAGCTAGATGACTTAACCTTTAGGATACAGCCTTAGAGCAGTCTAGAGGGTTAGCTAGGTGACTTAACCTTTAGGATACAGCCTTAGAGCAGTCTAGAGGGTTAGCTAGATGACTTAACCTTCAGGATACAGCTTTAGAGCAGTCTAGAGAGGGTTAGCTAGATGACTTAACCTTTAGGATACAGCTTTAGAGCAGTCTAGAGGGTTAGCTAGATGACTTAACCTTTGGGACGAAGCCTTAGAGCAGTCTAGAGGGTTAGGTTACATGACTTAACCTTTAGGATACAGCCTTAGAGCAGTCTAGAGGGTTAGCTAGATGACTTAACCTTTAGGATACAGCCTTAGAGCAGTCTAGAGGGTTAGCTAGATGACTTAACCTTTAGGATACAGCCTTAGAGCAGTCTAGAGGGTTAGCTAGGTGACTTAACCATTAGGATACAGCCTTAGAGCAGTCTAGAGGGTTAGCTAGATGACTTAACCTTTAGGATACAGCCTTAGAGCAGTCTAGAGAGGGTTAGCTAGGTGACTTAACCTTTAGGATACAGCCTTAGAGCAGTCTAGAGGTTTAGCTAGATGACTTAACCTTTAGGATACAGCCTTAGAGCAGTCCAGAGAGGGTTAGCTAGGTGACTTAACCTTTAGGATACAGCCTTAGAGCAGTCTAGAGGGTTAGCTAGATGACTTAACCTTTAGGATACAGCCTTAGAGCAGTCTAGAGGGTTAGCTAGATGACTTAACCATTAGGATACAGCCTTAGAGCAGTCTAGAGGGTTAGCTGGATGACTTAACCATTAGGATACAGCCTTAGCGCAGTCTAGAGAGGGTTAGCTAGGTGACTTAACCATTAGGATACAGCCTTAGCGCAGTCTAGAGAGGGTTAGCTAGGTGACTTAACCTTTAGGATACAGCCTTAGAGCAGTTTAGAGGGTTAGCTAGATGACTTAACCTTTAGGATACAGCCTTAGAGCAGTCTAGAGGATTAGCTAGATGACTTAACCTTTAGGATACAGGCTTAGAGCAGTCTAGAGGATTAGCTAGGTGACTTAACCTTTAGGATACAGCCTTAGAGCAGTCTAGAGGGTTAGCTAGATGACTTAACCATTAGGATACAGCCTTCGAGCAGTCTAGAGGATTAGCTAGGTGACTTAACCTTTAGGATACAGCCTTAGAGCAGTCTAGAGGGTTAGCTAGATGACTTAACCTTTAGGATATAGCCTTAGAGCAGTCTAGAGGGTTAGCTAGATGACTTAACCTTTGGGACGAAGCCTTAGAGCAGTCTAGAGGGTTAGCTAGGTGACTTAACCTTTAGGATACAGCCTTAAAGCAGTCTAGCGAGGGTTAGCTAGATGACTTAACCTTTGGGACGAAGCCTTAGAGCAGTCTAGAGGGTTAGCTAGATGACTTAACCTTTAGGATACAGCCTTAGAGCAGTCTAGAGGGTTAGCTAGGTGACTTAACCTTTAGGATACAGTCTTAGAGCAGTCTAGAGAGGGTTAGCTAGATGACTTAACCTTTAGGATACAGCCTTAAAGCAGTCTAGAGGGTTAGCTAGGTGACTTAACCTTTAGGATACAGCCTTAGAGCAGTCTAGAGGGTTAGCTAGGTGACTTAACCATTAGGATACAGCCTTAGAGCAGTTTAGAGGGTTAGCTAGATGACTTAACCTTTTGGATACAGCCTTAGAGCAGTCTAGAGGGTTAGCTAGATGACTTAACCTTTAGGATACAGCCTTAGAGCAGTCTAGAGGGTTAGCTAGATGACTTAACCTTTAGGATACAGCCTTAGAGCAGTCCAGAGAGGTTTAGCTAGGTGACTTAACCTTTAGGATACAGCCTTAGAGCAGTCTAGAGGGTTAGCTAGATGACTTAACCTTTAGGATACAGCTTTAAAGCAGTCTAGAGGGTTAGCTAGATGACTTAACCTTTAGGATACAGCCTTAGAGCAGTCTAGAGAGGGTTAGCTAGGTGACTTAACCTTTAGGATACAGCCTTAGAGCAGTCTAGAGGTTTAGCTAGATGACTTAACCTTTAGGATACAGCCTTAGAGCAGTCCAGAGAGGTTTAGCTAGGTGACTTAACCTTTAGGATACAGCCTTAGAGCAGTCTAGAGGGTTAGCTAGATGACTTAACCTTTGGGACGAAGCCTTAGAGCAGTCTAGAGGGTTAGCTACATGACTTAACCATTAGGATACAGCCTTAGAGCAGTCTAGAGGGTTAGCTAGGTGACTTAACTTTGTGGCCTCAGGAAGATGGTTAATCCGTTTAACTCTAACCAAGATGATTACTGCAGTAATGAGAAGACACGCAATGAGAGGAGAGGAGAGGAGAGGAGAGGAGAGGAGAGGAGAGGAGAGGAGAGGAGAGGAGAGGAGACGAGAGGGCACCTCCCATTCATTCTTCTCTGCAGCCACAATGATCTGTGCTGAAGCTTAGCTGAGAGATGAATTGGCCAGGGTAGAGGAAGAGCGACGGGGGAACGTGTCCATAAATACAGCAGCAGGCAGGCAGCCTTTTAACACGTATCACATGGATCCTGGACTGCTGAGTGGGCTGACTGAGAAACCACACTAACCAGACACTCCTCATCTCCAGTCCTCTCTATCTCTCTCCTTCTCCTCTCCTCATCTCTCTTTCCTCCTCCTCTCCACTTCTCTCTCTCTCTCTCCTCCTCCACCTCCTCTCCATCTCTCTCTCCTCCTCTCCTCTATCTTTCCTCCTCCTCTCCACTTCTCTCTCTCTCTCTCTCTCTCTCATCCTCCTCCTCTCCACTTCTCTCTCTCGTCCTCCACTCCAAGTACCTTCCTCCACTCCAATCAGCTCAAGATATAAAAAAATATATGACCCACCGATGCTGGAAATAAATGAACATTATTTAGCTGTCTTTACTGTAATTCTAACATCGTCCCCAGGCTCAACTGCTACAGCATATAGAGCCTGGTAACACTGTGCTTCCAAGTCCAACTTAAAATGTGTGTGGTTAAAATCGAGGTGGGAGAGGTAGTGACCCTGCTGGGGTTGTATTACGGTGCGTTCACACTATACAAATCAAATAACAATTTTATTTGTCACATGCGTCGAATACAACAGGTGTAGATCTTACCGTGAATAGAGTTAAGAACCTATTTATGAAATAAACTAAAGTAAAAAATGTAATAAAAAGTAACATCATAAAAGTACATAACAATAACAAGGCTATATACAAGGGGTACTGGTACAGAGTCAATGTGGAGGCTATATACAAGGGGTACTGGTACAGAGTCAATGTGGAGGCTATATACAAGGGGTATTGGTACAGAGTCATTGTGGAGGCTATATACAGGGGGTACTGGTACAGAGTCAATGTGGAGGCTATATACAGGGGGTACTGGTACAGAGTCAATGTGGAGCTATATACAGGGGGAACCGGTACAGAGTTAATGTGGAGCTATATACAGGGGGTACCGGTACAGAGTCAATGTGGAGGCTATATACAGGGGGTACCGGTACAGAGTCAATGTGGAGCTATATACAGGGGGTACCGGTACAGAGTCAATGTGCGGGGGTACAGGTTAGTCGAGGTAGGTAGGGGTACAGGTTAGTTGAGGTAGGTAGGGGTACAGGTTAGTCGAGGTAGGTAGAGGTACAGGTTAGTCGAGGTAGGTAGGGGTACAGGTTAGTCGAGGTAGGTAGGGGTACAGGTTAGTCGAGGTAGGTAGGGGTACAGGTTAGTTGAGGTAGGTAGGGGTACAGGTTAGTCGGGGTAGGTAGGGGTACAGGTTAGTCGAGGTAGGTAGGGGTACAGGTTAGTCGAGGTAGGTAGGGGTATACTCCTCAATGCCATTGGATGAATCACGGCATATATTCCAGTCTGCAAACCAGTCCTGTAGCGTAGCATCTGCGTCACCTGACCCCTTCCATATTGAGCAAGTCACTGGTACTTCTTGCTTTAGTTTTTGCTTGTAAGCAGGAATCAGGAGGATATAATTACGGTCAGATTTGCCAAATGGAAGGCGAGGGAGAGCTTTGTATGCTTCTCTGTGTTTGGAGTAAAGGTGGTCTAGAGTTTATTTTTCCTCTGGTTGCACTTGTGACATACTGGTAGAAATGAGGGAGAACTGATTTAAGTTTTCCTGCATTAAAGTCCCTGGCCACTAGGAGAACCGCTTCTGGATGAGCATTTTCTTGTTTGCTTATGGCCTTAAACAGCTCGTTGAGTGTAGTCTTAGTGTCAGCATCGGTTTGTGGTGGTAAATAGACGGCTACGAATAATATAGATGAGAACACTCTTGGTAGATAGTGTGGTCTACAGCTTATCATGAGTCGAGCAATACCTCAAGACTTCTTTAATATTAGACATCGCTCAATAGCAGTTATTGACAAATAGACACAGACCCCCACCCCTCATCTTACCAGACGTACGTAGCTGCTCTGTCCTGCTGATGCACGGAAAACCCAGCCAGCTCTATATTAACCGTGAAACATAAGATATTACAGTTTTTAACATCCAGTTGGTAGGATAGTCTCGACCATAGATCATCCAGTTTATTCTCCAGTGATTGGCCAATAGAACCAATGGTAGTGGTGATTTACTCACTCGCCTACGAATCCTAACAAGGCACCCCGACCTTCTCCCTCTGTATCTCCGCCTTTTCTTCACGTGAATGACGGGGATTTGGGCCTGGTATATCCTTCGCGTCGGACTAAAACAATCTTCGTCCAGTACGGGGTGAGTAATCGCTGTTCTGATGTCCAGAAGCTCTTTTAGGTCATAAGAGATGGTAGCAGCACACTTTAGGTACAAAATTACAAACAAAGTGAAATAACAAACAAAATAGCACAGTTGGTTAGGAGCCCGTAAAACAACAGCCATCTCCTCCGGCGCCATTCTACACAGCCGCATTGCGCTGTGAAACATCGGAAGCCATTCACTTTCAATGAAAGGAAAGCGAGAGAAGCGGAGTGGGCAGGGGGACTGTTGAGCGATGGGACCATGGGCAAGAGAGCTGAACAGGGCGGGACTTAAGTTGGGGAAAGCTGAACTTTATGCAAATCCTACGCGATATCACGACACGAGTGACCCATCGAAGCTCACCATGGCTTCCAACCTCTACTAGACTGGCTGACAATGGCTGTTGATGCGTAGCACTACGTAGCTTGCTTGTTAGCATGCACATCAATCAATCAATCAATCAGATGTATGTATAAAGCCCTTTTTACATCAGCCGATGTCACAAAGTGCTATACAGAACCCAGAATAAAACCCCAAACAGCAAGCAATGCAGCTAGGCCAGTGCCGCTTGTTAGATGGGACTTTGAAACATTTTGAAAATCACCAATCAAAATAAATGTTCTATCACATTGACCATATTATTTTTTGGGAAGACCAATCGATTCTGATTTCAGGCCTATAAAGTTTATCTGCGAAAACTATTTATAAGACGCGTGCTTTTCAGATCGGCTCAAATTCACTTCCTTGTTTTAAATCACTTCCACTGCTGGCACTTTGAAGCCCACTGTCACGTCCTGACCCTAGTAAGATGGTCCCCTCTATACGACAGCCGTTACACCCACGACATAGAGGGGAAGATCTAAGGGTTACGCTAGATGGTGACAAACAGAGAGAACCAGCCAATTAAAACCAGCGGTTGTTTCGCCCTTTTCCATTCTGAGGCGCTGTGAAACCAGACGGTTCGACGGAGAGAGAGAGAGAGAGAGAGAGAGAGAGAGAGAGAGAGAGAGAGAGAGAGAGAGAGAGAGAGAGAGAGCAGGCTGGCTCGATCAGATTACTCTAATTCAAATGCGACATTATTTCAAGGTTAATAGCTATGACATCCAGAAGTTATTATTAACTCAATTAAACACCAATTCCTCCATCTTTCTCTCTCTTGGTTCTCCAGTTCCTAATGCTATTGAACAGTGGAGACGGGAGGGGACAGGGCCGCACGCTTGGATACTTAGGTCTTAATCATCTCTGAGACGTTGCCTATGTCCCAAATGGCACCCTGTTTCCCTAAATAGGGCACTACTTTTGACCAGAGCCCTATGGGCCCTGAAGAGAATAGGGAATGAGGTGCCATTCAGGACGCAGATTCTCTGAGACTGATTCACAGGAGGAGGTAGCAGATCCTTCGCAACACACCCATATGGTAGCATTATCGATAGACGCAGAGAAGCTTTGCACAATTTAATCAAAGTCAGCTCTCTTAGGAGCAGCAGGATACAGTAATATTCCCATGACACATGAATAACACGTGATACATTTGAAGGGGGAATGAACACAGACTGTCTGGAATACACTACTGCATTATACAACTGACTTGTCTATGGTTTGTGACTAAAGATATACTGTCTCGGAGCTCTACGGACAATTCCTTAGACATTATGGCTTGGCTTTTGCTCTGATATGCACTGTCAACTGTGGGACCTTATATAGACAGGTTTGTGCCTTTCCAACTCATGTCCAATCAATTGAATTTACCACAGGTGGACTCCAATCAAGTTGTAGAAACATCTCAAGGATGATCAATGGAAACAGGATGCACCTGAGCTCAATTTCAAGTATCATAGCAAAGGGACTGAATACTTATGCAAATAAGGTATTTCTGTTTCATATTTTTAATACATTTGCTAAAATGTATAACAACCTGTTCTTGCTTTGTCATTATGGGGTATTGTGATTTCATTATGGGGTATTGTGATGTCATTGTTGGGTATTGGGATGTCATTATGGGGTATTGTGATGTCATTATTGGGTATTGTGATGTCATTGTGGGGTATTGTGATGTCATTGTGGGGTATTGCGATGCCATTATGGGGTATTGTGATGTCATTATGGGGTATTGTGATGTCATTATGGGGTATTGGGATGTCATTATGGGGTATTGTGTGTAGATTGATGACAATTATGTATTTAATCAATTTTATAATAAGGCTGTAATGTATCAAAATGTTTTAAAGTTAAGGGGTCTGAATACTTTCTGAATACACTGTAAATCAAGTGTTTGTGAAATATAAACACGAGACTCATAGAGTCTATGTCATAGACTCTTCAGTACAGTATGTCATAGACTCTTCAGTACAGTATGCCATTGACATATACTCTTCAGTACAGTATGTCATAGACTCTTCAGTGCAGTATGAAATAGACTCTTCAGTACAGTATGACATAGACTCTTCAGTGCAGTATGTCATAGACTCTTCAGTACAGTATGTCATAGACATAGACTCTTCAGTACAGTATGTCATAGATTCTTCAGTACAGTATGTCATAGACTCTTCAGTGCAGTATGAAATAGACTCTTCAGTACAGTATATCATAGACTTTTCAGTACAGTATGTCATAGACTCTTCAGTACAGTATGCCATAGACTCTTCAGTACAGTATGTCATAGACTCTTCAGTACAGTATGTCATAGACTCTTCAGTACAGTATGCCATAGACTCTTCAGTGCAGTATGAAATAGACTCTTCAGTACAGTATGACATAGACTCTTCAGTACAGTATGACATAGACTCTTCAGTGCAGTATGTCATAGACTCTTCAGTACAGTATGCCATAGACTCTTACATTTACATTTACATTTAAGTCATTTAGCAGACGCTCTTATCCAGAGCGACTTACAAATTGGTGCATTCACCTTATAATATCCAGTGGAACAACCACTTTACAATAGTGCATCTAAATCTTTTAAGGGGGGGGTTAGAAGGATTACTTTATCCTATCCCAGGTATTCCTTAAAGAGGTGGGGTTTCAGGTGTCTCCGGAAGGTGGTGATTGACTCCGCTGTCCTGGCGTCGTGAGGGAGCTTGTTCCACCATCAGTACAGTATGTCATAGGCTCTTCAGTACAGTATGTCATAGACTCTTCAGTACAGTATGTCATAGACATAGACTCTTCAGTGCAGTATGTCATAGACATAGACTCTTCAGTACAGTATGTCATAGACATAGACTCTTCAGTACAGTATGTCATAGACATAGACTCTTCAGTACAGTATGTCATAGACATAGACTCTTCAGTACAGTATGTCATAGACATAGACTCTTCAGTACAGTATTTCATAGACATAGACTCTTCAGTACAGTATGCCATAGACATAGACTCTTCAGTACAGTATGTCATAGACATAGACTCTTCAGTACAGTATGCCATAGACTCTTCAGTGCAGTATGCCATAGACTCTTCAGTGCAGTATGTCATAGACTCTTCAGTACAGTATGACATAGACTCTTCAGTGCAGTATGTCATAGACGTAGACTCTTCTGTGCAGTATGACATAGACTCTTCAGTGCAGTATGTCATAGACTCTTCATTACAGTATGTGGATCTTTCTCCAGCCCTGAGGCTCTAGCCAAGCATGCCCGGGTTAGGATAATAGCATGGAGCAGTGACTCAGGCTTTGGCTAAGCGCTCTTAACACTCCCATGGAGCCACAAGGAAAGGATACAAGGACACACACACACACACACACACACACACACACACACACACACACACACACACACACACACACACACACACACACACACACACACACACACACACACTCACACACACACACACACACACACGCACACACACAAACACAGGAGGGGCTGAATCCAGTGTGTAGTCAGCTGCTCTGCAGGTCTACAGTAAAACCCTGACACACACACTATCATAGCTGGAAAGTCCCTAATGATTCTTTTTTCCAGCCGGTAAGCATAGCTGTTGTAACAGTGTGAAGGCTATAATTTGGCTAGGCTCGGTACCAAGGTGAAATTAGCCTTACACTGCATGGGTGTTAAGATATGGAATCCTAAAAGGTCTGGGAAGCATATACTTTGTTTTAATTAATGGGCAGTCAAAGCACAATGACACCCCTTCCTTACTGATCCCTGCTCCTTCTTGTCTGGTACAGCACTGTCCCCGTGTCTGTTTTTACATCTCAGATCCTATTGAAGTAGGAGTTATTGACCTAGGAGATGGGGTCAGGGTCAGGGTCAGGGTCAGTAGGAGTTATTGACCTAGGAGATGGGGTCAGGGTCAGGGTCAGTAGGAGTTATTGACCTAGGAGATGGGGTCAGGGTCAGGGTCAGGGTCAGTAGGAGTTATTGACCTAGGAGATGGGGTCAGGGTCAGGGTCAGGGTCAGTAGGAGTTATTGACCTAGGAGATGGGGTCAGGGTCAGTAGGAGTTATTGACCTAGGAGATGGGGTCAGGGTCAGTAGGAGTTATTGACCTAGGAGATGGGGTCAGGGTCAGTAGTAGTTATTGACCTAGGAGATGGGGTCAGGGTCAGTAGTAGTTATTGACCTAGGAGATGGGGTCAGGGTCAGTAGTAGTTATTGACCTAGGAGATGGGGTCAGGGTCAGTAGTAGTTATTGACCTAGGAGATGGGGTCAGGGTCAGTAGTAGTTATTGACCTAGGAGATGGGGTCAGGGTCAGGGTCAGTAGTAGTTATTGACCTAGGAGATGGGGTCAGGGTCAGGGTCAGTAGTAGTTATTGACCTAGGAGATGGGGTCAGGGTCAGTAGTAGTTATTGACCTAGGAGATGGGGTCAGGGTCAGTAGTAGTTATTGACCTAGGAGATGGGGTCAGGGTCAGGGTCAGTAGTAGTTATTGACCTAGGAGATGGGGTCAGGGTCAGGGTCAGTAGTAGTTATTGACCTAGGAGATGGGGTCAGGGTCAGGGTCAGTAGTAGTTATTGACCTAGGATATGGGGTCAGGGTCAGTAGGAGTTATTGACCTAGGAGATGGAGTCAGGGTCAGTAGTAGTTATTGACCTAGGAGATGGGGTCAGGGTCAGTAGTAGTTATTGACCTAGGAGATGGAGTCAGGGTCAGTAGTAGTTATTGACCTAGGAGATGGGGTCAGGGTCAGTAGTAGTTATTGACCTAGGAGATGGGGTCAGGGTCAGTAGTAGTTATTGACCTAGGAGATGGGGTCAGGGTATTAACTATATAGGGCCCATAGAGCTCTGGACAGATGTTGTGTACTATGTAGGGAATAGGGGGCCATCTTTGGTACTGAGTTCAAGACTTAGTTCTGGTTGCTGAGATTAAATTCACCCTGATATACTGTCTTGTTGGTCTTGTCTCCAGAAGTATTTGGCCGACACGTTGTTTACTCAGGTCCAACATGTCAGTGTAACTTGATCAAAATGAGTCGTGCTGACAACCCATCAGCCCCACTAGAAGAACACCAGACAGCATAACTCTCATATAGTACAGCCAGCACGGTTTATTAAAGTTATATCAGATTCATTTTTCATTCAAAACCATGTGTGTGAATGTATATATGTACTCACTTATGTGTTTTTTTTCTTCTGCTTCCTGAAATGTTATATTTAAATCTTGCTCTAATAACGAAGATGGTTTCCAAGACAGACCTGGGTTCAGGTATTCTTGAAAATCATTTCAAATATTTTATCTGGGTTTGATTGAGTTTGCCTGGCAGAAAGGAAACAAGAGAATAGTCTCAAAGGTGTAAACTGGCGCTCCAGGAAGGCTAACGCAAACGCTCAACGTACTTGAAAGATGTTTGAATACTATCTGAACCCGGGTGTGCTGTCAGACACATGCTCAGCAACACTGTGGATATGAGCTGCTCCCAGAAGACTAGAGTCTGCATTCCAAATGGAACCCTGGGCCCTATGCACTAAATAGGGAATAAGTGGCCATTTGGGACACAGGCTGTGTCTGAGCCAAGACGGTCTCATTTCCCTGGGCGCCGCAAGCTGCCTGACCTCGCATGAACTGCTACTGGTAGGCAGAGCACTGCTGCTGCTGCTGCACACACACACACACACACACACACACACACACACACACACACACACACACACACACACACACACACACACACACAAACACAAACACACACACACACACAACCCCAGCTGTAGAGCTGCTGTTTCTGCTGTGGTATGAGACCTATGAGATCACCAGGGCTGGACGACCTAGCTGGACGTTATTCTACTCTTCATTCAACATGCAACACAAACTTTCAGTCAACTTCTACAGGCCAAAATGAAATGACATGTCACCCTAATGCTGTAGGTCAAACTACGTGAGTAGAGTTCACTGACCCTAAGAAACAATCTCAGATTATTCTGTTTTCATTTTGCTATAGACTAAAACCACTTCAGTTGGAATAGGCCATGGTGAATTAGATGTGACCTGAACGCTACAGTTCAACATAGTACCATATAGTCTACAGTTCAACATAATAACATGTAGTCTATAGTTCAACATAGTACCATGTAGTCTATAGTTCAATATAATAACATGTAGTCTATAGTTCAATATAGTATCATGTAGTCTACAGTTCAACATAGTAACATGTAGTCTATAGTTCAATATAGTAACATGTAGTCTACAGTTCAATATAGTACCATGTAGTCTATAGTTCAATATAATAACATGTACTCTATAGTTCAATATAGTACCATGTAGTCTACAGTTTAACATAGTAACATGTAGTCTATAGTTCAATATAATAACATGTAGTCTACAGTTCAATATAGTACCATGTAGTCTACAGTTCAACATAGTACCATGTAGTCTACAGTTCAACATAGTACCATGTAGTCTATAGTTCAATATAGTAATATGTAGTCTACAGTTCAATATAGTACCATGTAGTCTACAGTTTAACATAGTACCATTTAGTCTATAGTTCAATATAGTAACATGTAGTCTACAGTTCAATATAGTACCATGTAGTCTATAGTTCAATATAATAACATGTAGTCTATAGTTCAATATAGTACCATGTAGTCTACAGTTCAACATAGTAACATGTAGTCTATAGTTCAATATAGTAACATGTAGTCTACAGTTCAATATAGTACCATGTAGTCTATAGTTCAATATAATAACATGTAGTCTATAGTTCAATATAGTACCATGTAGTCTACAGTTCAACATAGTAACATGTAGTCTATAGTTCAATATAGTAACATGTAGTCTACAGTTCAATATAGTACCATGTAGTCTATAGTTCAATATAATAACATGTAGTCTATAGTTCAATATAGTACCATGTAGTCTACAGTTTAACATAGTAACATGTAGTCTACAGTTCAATATAATAACATGTAGTCTACAGTTCAATATAGTACCATGTAGTCTACAGTTCAACATAGTACCATGTAGTCTACAGTTCAACATAGTACCATGTAGTCTATAGTTCAATATAGTAACATGTAGTCTACAGTTCAATATAGTACCATGTAGTCTACAGTTCAACATAGTACCATGTAGTCTATAGTTCAATATAGTACCATGTAGTCTACAGTTCAACATAGTACCATGTAGTCTATAGTTCAACATAGTACCATGTAGTCTACAGTTCAACATAGTACCATGTAGTCTACAGTTCAATATAGTACCATGTAGTCTACAGTTCAATATAGTACCATATAGTAACATGTAGTCTATAGTTCAATATAGTAACATGTAGTCTACAGTTCAATATAGTACCATGTAGTCTATAGTTCAATATAATAACATGTAGTCTATAGTTCAATATAGTATCATGTAGTCTACAGTTCAACATAGTAACATGTAGTCTATAGTTCAATATAGTAACATGTAGTCTACAGTTCAATATAGTACCATGTAGTCTATAGTTCAATATAATAACATGTACTCTATAGTTCAATATAGTACCATGTAGTCTACAGTTTAACATAGTAACATGTAGTCTATAGTTCAATATAATAACATGTAGTCTACAGTTCAATATAGTACCATGTAGTCTACAGTTCAACATAGTACCATGTAGTCTACAGTTCAACATAGTACCATGTAGTCTATAGTTCAATATAGTAATATGTAGTCTACAGTTCAATATAGTACCATGTAGTCTACAGTTTAACATAGTACCATTTAGTCTATAGTTCAATATAGTAACATGTAGTCTACAGTTCAATATAGTACCATGTAGTCTATAGTTCAATATAATAACATGTAGTCTATAGTTCAATATAGTACCATGTAGTCTACAGTTCAACATAGTAACATGTAGTCTATAGTTCAATATAGTAACATGTAGTCTACAGTTCAATATAGTACCATGTAGTCTATAGTTCAATATAATAACATGTAGTCTATAGTTCAATATAGTACCATGTAGTCTACAGTTCAACATAGTAACATGTAGTCTATAGTTCAATATAGTAACATGTAGTCTACAGTTCAATATAGTACCATGTAGTCTATAGTTCAATATAATAACATGTAGTCTATAGTTCAATATAGTACCATGTAGTCTATAGTTCAATATAGTACCATGTAGTCTACAGTTTAACATAGTAACATGTAGTCAACAGTTCAATATAATAACATGTAGTCTACAGTTCAATATAGTACCATGTAGTCTACAGTTCAACATAGTACCATGTAGTCTACAGTTCAACATAGTACCATGTAGTCTATAGTTCAATATAGTAACATGTAGTCTACAGTTCAATATAGTACCATGTAGTCTACAGTTCAACATAGTACCATGTAGTCTATAGTTCAATATAATACCATGTAGTCTATAGTTCAACATAGTACCATGTAGTCTATAGTTCAACATAGTACCATGTACTCTACAGTTCAACATAATAACATGTAGTCTACAGTTCAATATAGTACCATGTAGTCTACAGTTCAATATAGTACCATGTAGTCTATAGTTCAACATAGTACCATGTAGTCTACAGTTCAACATAATAACATGTAGTCTACAGTTCAATATAGTACCATGTAGTCGACAGTTCAATATAGTACCATGTAGTCTATAGTTCAATATAATAACATGTAGTCTATAGTTCAACATAGTACCATGTAGTCTACAGTTCAACATAATAACATGTAGTCTATAGTTCAACATAGTACCATATAGTCTATAGTTCAACATAGTACCATGTAGTCTACAGTTCAATATAGTACCATGTAGTCTATAGTTCAATATAATAACATGTAGTCTATAGTTCAATATAGTACCATGTAGTCTACAGTTCAACATAGTAACATGTAGTCTATAGTTCAATATAGTAACATGTAGTCTACAGTTCAATATAGTACCATGTAGTCTATAGTTCAATATAGTACCATGTAGTCTACAGTTCAACATAGTAACATGTAGTCTATAGTTCAACATAGTACCATGTAGTCTATAGTTCAATATAGTACCATGTAGTCTACAGTTCAACATAGTACCATGTAGTCTATAGTTCAATATAGTAACATGTAGTCTACAGTTCAATATAGTACCATGTAGTCTATAGTTCAATATAATAACATGTAGTCTATAGTTCAATATAGTACCATGTAGTCTACAGTTTAACATAGTAACATGTAGTCTATAGTTCAATATAATAACATGTAGTCTACAGTTCAATATAGTACCATGTAGTCTACAGTTCAACATAGTACCATGTAGTCTATAGTTCAATATAGTAACATGTAGTCTACAGTTCAATATAGTACCATGTAGTCTACAGTTTAACATAGTACCATGTAGTCTATAGTTCAATATAGTAACATGTAGTCTACAGTTCAATATAGTACCATGTAGTCTATAGTTCAATATAATAACATGTAGTCTATAGTTCAATATAGTACCATGTAGTCTACAGTTCAACATAGTAACATGTAGTCTATAGTTCAATATAGTAACATGTAGTCTACAGTTCAATATAGTACCATGTAGTCTATAGTTCAATATAATAACATGTAGTCTATAGTTCAATATAGTACCATGTAGTCTACAGTTTAACATAGTAACATGTAGTCTATAGTTCAATATAATAACATGTAGTCTACAGTTCAATATAGTACCATGTAGTCTACAGTTCAACATGGTACCATGTAGTCTACAGTTCAACATAGTACCATGTAGTCTATAGTTCAATATAGTAACATGTAGTCTACAGTTCAATATAGTACCATGTAGTCTACAGTTCAACATAGTACCATGTAGTCTATAGTTCAATATAGTACCATGTAGTCTATAGTTCAACATAGTACCATGTAGTCTATAGTTCAACATAGTACCATGTACTCTACAGTTCAACATAATAACATGTAGTCTACAGTTCAATATAGTACCATGTAGTCTACAGTTCAATATAGTACCATGTAGTCTATAGTTCAACATAGTACCATGTAGTCTACAGTTCAACATAATAACATGTAGTCTACAGTTCAATATAGTACCATGTAGTCGACAGTTCAATATAGTACCATGTAGTCTATAGTTCAATATAATAACATGTAGTCTATAGTTCAACATAGTACCATGTAGTCTACAGTTCAACATAATAACATGTAGTCTATAGTTCAACATAGTACCATATAGTCTATAGTTCAACATAGTACCATGTAGTCTACAGTTCAATATAGTACCATGTAGTCTATAGTTCAATATAATAACATGTAGTCTATAGTTCAATATAGTACCATGTAGTCTACAGTTCAACATAGTAACATGTAGTCTATAGTTCAATATAGTAACATGTAGTCTACAGTTCAATATAGTACCATGTAGTCTATAGTTCAATATAATAACATGTAGTCTATAGTTCAATATAGTACCATGTAGTCTACAGTTCAACATAGTAACATGTAGTCTGTAGTTCAATATAGTAACATGTAGTCTACAGTTCAATATAGTACCATGTAGTCTATAGTTCAATATAATAACATGTAGTCTATAGTTCAATATAGTACCATGTAGTCTACAGTATAACATAGTACCATGTAGTCTATAGTTCAATATAATAACATGTAGTCTACAGTTCAATATAGTACCATGTAGTCTACAGTTCAACATAGTACCATGTAGTCTACAGTTCAACATAGTACCATGTAGTCTATAGTTCATGTAGTCTATAGTTCAATATAGTAACATGTAGTCTACAGTTCAATATAGTACCATGTAGTCTATAGTTCAATATAATAACATGTAGTCTATAGTTCAATATAGTACCATGTAGTCTACAGTTCAACATAGTAACATGTAGTCTATAGTTCAATATAGTAACATGTAGTCTACAGTTCAATATAATAACATGTAGTCTATAGTTCAATATAATAACATGTAGTCTATAGTTCAATATAGTACCATGTAGTCTACAGTTTAACATAGTAACATGTAGTCTATAGTTCAATATAATAACATGTAGTCTACAGTTCAATATAGTACCATGTAGTCTACAGTTCAACATAGTACCATGTAGTCTACAGTTCAACATAGTACCATGTAGTCTATAGTTCAATATAGTAACATGTAGTCTACAGTTCAATATAGTACCATGTAGTCTACAGTTCAACATAGTACCATGTAGTCTATAGTTCAATATAGTACCATGTAGTCTAGAGTTCAACATAGTACCATGTAGTCTATAGTTCAACATAGTACCATGTAGTCTACAGTTCAACATAATAACATGTA
>NC_138292.1:3567500-3577500 GCF_965601325.2 Salmo salar
CTCATCCTCCCTCCTCTTCTCTGCCTCCTCTCCTCTTGTCTCCCCTTTCCGTTTCCCTCCTCTTTCCTCCTTTTCTCTCCTCTCCTCTTCTCTCCTATTCCTTCCATCACCCCTTTCCTCTCACCACTCTTCTTCTCCACATTGTTCCTACAGTGTAACTGATACAGTGAAGGAAAATGCAGGCAGGCATGGCCCCATCAAAGCAAAAGTTTTTTCAAAACGAATCCAAGTCTGAATGTGCCCAGAGACATGGCATGTGTGCAACCTGTGTGTGGTTGGTGTGAGCCTCTCTCTCTCTCCTCTCTCTGGCATGGGCAGAATACCTGATCACCATGACTGACCTAAACTTAAGGAAATCTTTGACTGTGTACAGACTCAGTGAGCATAGCCTTGCTATTGAGAAAGGCCGCCATAGGCAGACCTGGCTCTCAAGAGAAGACAGGCTATATGCACACTGCCTTCAAAATGAGGTGGAAACTGAGCTGCACTTCCTAACATCCTGCCAAATGTATGACCATATTAGAGACACGTATTTCCCTCAGATTACACAGAGCCACAAAGAATTTGAAAAAACAAACCCAATTTTAATAAACTCCCATATCTACTGGGTGAAATACCACAGTGTGCAAATACAGCAGCAAGATTTGTGACTTGGGGCATCTGCTGAACATTCCAGAAACTCAATCACTTAATGACTGCATGGTTATGTCCCAAATAGCACCCTATGGCATCATATTCCCCATCTAGTGCACTACTTTTGACTAGGGCCCATAGGACCTAGGGCTCTGGTCAAAGGTAGTGCACTATATAGGGAAAAGAGTGCAACTAGGGACAAAGCTCATGTCACAGAAGGTAGTGGGAGTGATTGGTGAATAAATAAAATAAAGCCCTACTTACTCACCATAACCATATCATTTGAGAGAGAGAGAGAGAGAGAGAGAGAGAGAGAGAGAGAGAGAGAGAGAGAGAGAGAGAGAGAGAGAGAGAGAGACAGAGAGACAGAGAGAGAGATTTTCCTCCAGAGTATGATAGAAAAACAGCAGTTGACTATTATTGTATGGTTACTAAGGTGCAGGTGCTTTCATGTGTCTTAATATGTGTTGTTTTATCTTGAGAAGTAACTCAAGTTAGCAGGCTTCATTTGGTGTGCCTTTCAAGCTTTCTTCATGACTTGGACACTACATCTGTGTCATATCTGTCGGAAGGAGCGGACCAAGGCGCAGCGGGTATAGTGCTCATCTTCTTTTATTTAACGTATAAAGTGAACACTTAAACAAAAATAACAAAACGACTATCGACAGTTCCGTAAGGTACAAAGACTATAACGGAAAACAACCACCCACAAACCCAAAGGAAAAAACAGGCTGCCTAAGTATGGCTTCCAATCAGAGACAACGAAAGACACCTGCCTCTGATTGGAAACCATTCTCGGAGACACATAGTAAATGAACATAGAAAATGAAAACTAGAACAAATCCCCTCTACATAAACCAACCCCAAAACACACAAAAACAACACCCCCTGCCACGCCCTGACCATACTACAATGACCAATGACCCCTTTACTGGTCAGGACGTGACAATCTGATTGGTCCTTTTCATCTTTCATCTTGGGGTCATTACCCTACCAACGTATTCATCTAAATTATTTATATAGCCCCGATCGAAAATGTTGGTTAATATGTGTTAAAATAATATACACTTTCTATGCTTCTCTTAGCTGTTTTCTTCTCTTAGCTGTTCTCTATGCTTCTCTAAGATGTTCTCTATTCTTCTCGTAGCTGTTCACTATGCTTCTCGTAGCTGTTCTCTATGCTTCTCTAAGCTGTTCTCTATGCATATCTTAGCTGTTCTCTATGCTTCTCGTAGCTGTTCTCTATTCTTCTCGTAGCTGTTCTCTATGCTTCTCTAAGCTGTTCTCTATGCTTCTCTAAGCTGTTCTCTATGCATATCTTAGCTGTTCTCTATGCTTCTCTTAGCTGTTCTCTATGCTTCTCTAAGCTGTTCTCTATGCATATCTTAGCTGTTCTCTATGCTTCTCTTAGCTGTTCTCTATGCTTCTCTAAGCTGTTCTCTACGCTTCTCTTAGCTGTTCTCTAAGCTATTCTCTATGCTTCTCTTAACTGTTCTCTATGCTTCTCTTAGCTGTCCTCTATGCTTCTCTTAGCAGTTCTCTTCTCATAGCTGTTCTCTACGCTTCTGTAAGCTGTTCTCTATGCTTCTCTAAGCTGTTCTCTACGCTTCTCTTAGCTGTTATCTATGCTTCTCATAGCTGTTCTCTATGCTTCTCGTAGCTGTTCTCTATTCTTCTTGTAGCTGTTCTCTATGCTTCTCTAAGCTATTCTCTATGCTTCTCTAAGCTGTTCTCTAGGCTTCTCTTAGCTGTTCTCTATGCTTCTCTAAGCTGTTCTCTATACTTCTCTAAGCTGTTCTCTATGCTTCTCTAAGCTGTTCTCTATGCTTCTCTAAGCTGTTCTCTAGGCTTCTCTTAGCTGTTCTCTACGCTTCTCTTAGCTGTTATCTATGCTTCTCATAGCTGTTCTCTATGCTTCTCGTAGCTGTTCTCTATTCTTCTCGTGGCTGTTCTCTATGCTTCTCTAAGCTGTTCTCTATGCTTCTCTAAGCTGTTCTCTATGCTTCTCTTAGCTGTTCTCTATGCTTCTCTTAGCTGTTCTCTATACTTCTCGTAGCTGTTCTCTATTCTTCTCGTAGCTGTTCTCTATGCTTCTCGTAGCTGTTCTCTATACTTCTCTAAGCTGTTCTCTAGGCTTCTCTTAACTGTTCTGTACGCTTCTCTTAAAATGAGAGAAAATACTTGTCTCCTCAGCAGCAGGCTGCAATCCAGTCATAGCCAAACCTTCCATAACTTTACACCACATTCCCAACACATGATCAAGTCTTTGCCAAACAGCAACCTGTGATCCAGTCCAAGCCTTACACCACATTCCCAACCCACTCCTAGCTAAGCCTTAGTCCACACCACATTCAGCCTGAGATCCAGTCCTAGCCAAGCCTCATTCCTATTCCCTCAGTCCAAACACAGAACCAAGCCTTCCGCCACATTCCCTGAACCTAAACAAAAAAACAAAAAACTCCCTGATGCTTCCAATATTGGTGTCAGCATTCTGTAAGGACAGACACTGGGAGACGAGAAGCGAGTGAACATTTGAATAAATAACAGACATGAAACAAAACACGGACGGCGTCTGGACAAGGGAAAAGAAACAACATCAATGCTGACACGGGGATCAAACTGAGAAATAGACAGATATAGGGGAAGCAACCAACAAAGTGAAGGAGTCCAGGTGAGTCCAATGAAGCTCTGATGCGCGTAACGCTGGTGACAGGTGTGCATAATGATGGGCAGCCTGGCGCCCTTGAGCGCCGAGGAGGGGGAGCGGGAGCAGGCATGACACAAGGTACAACACACAGCCAAGCTTCCCCTATGATCTAGTCCTGGCCGAGGTACAACACACAGCCAAGCTTCCCCTATGACCTAGTCCTGGCCGAGGTACAACACACAGCCAAGCTTCCCCTATGATCTAGTCCTGGCCGAGGTACAACACACAGCCAAGCTTCCCCTATGATCTAGTCCTGGCCGAGGTACAACACACAGCCAAGCTTCCCCTATGACCTAGTCCTGGCCGAGGTACAACACACAGCCAAGCTTCCCCTATGATCTAGTCCTGGCTGAGGTACAACACACAGCCAAGCTTCCCCTATGATCTAGTCCTGGCCGAGGTACAACACACAGCCAAGCTTCCCCTATGACCTAGTCCTGGCCGAGGTACAACACACAGCCAAGCTTCCCCTATGATCTAGTCCTGGCCGAGGTACAACACACAGCCAAGCTTCCCCTATGATCTAGTCCTGGCCGAGGTACAACACACAGCCAAGCTTCCCCTATGACCTAGTCCTGGCCGAGGTACAACACACAGCCAAGCTTCCCCTATGATCTAGTCCTGGCCGAGGTACAACACACAGCCAAGCTTCCCCTATGATCTAGTCCTGGCCGAGGTACAACACACAGCCAAGCTTCCCCTATGACCTAGTCCTGGCCGAGGTACAACACACAGCCAAGCTTCCCCTATGAGCTAGTCCTGGTCAAGCCTTGGCATATGCCACATTCCCAACACATGTTGTGACATCATGAGGTTGAAACAGAGCTATGTGGATGATTGAGAAGGCAAATCATCCCTTTCTTCCTCCAAAAAGGATGAATCAGTCAGAAACTAGCTGTAAATAAAACAGGAGGATATCCACACCATCCACAGGCCTGTAGGATTATACACCAACTCAGACCTCTGTTAGATTATACACCAACTCAGACCTCTGTTAGATTATACACCAACTCAGACCTCTGTTAGATTATACACCAACTCAGACCTCTGTTAGATTATACACCAACTCAGACCTCTGTCAGATTATACACCAACTCAGACCTCTGTCAGATTATACACCAACTCAGACCTCTGTTAGATTATACACCAACTCAGACCTCTGTTAGATTATACACCAACTCAGACCTCTGTCAGATTATACACCAACTCAGACCTCTGTCAGATTATACACCAACTCAGACCTCTGTTAGATTATACACCAACTCAGACCTCTGTTAGATTATACACCAACTCAGACATCTGTTAGATTATACACCAACTCAGACCTCTGTTAGATTATACACCAACTCAGACCTCTGTCAGATTATACACCAACTCAGACCTCTGTTAGATTATACACCAACTCAGACCTCTGTTAGATTATACACCAACTCAGACCTCTGTCAGATTATACACCAACTCAGACCTCTGTTAGATTATACACCAACTCAGACATCTGTCAGATTATACACCAACTCAGACCTCTGTTAGATTATATACCAACTCAGACCTCTGTTAGATTATACACCAACTCAGACCTCTGTTAGATTATACACCAACTCAGACATCTGTTAGATTATACACCAACTCAGACATCTTTCAGATTATACACCAACTCAGACCTCTGTTAGATTATACACCAACTCAGACCTCTGTTAGATTATACACCAACTCAGACCTCTGTTAGATTATACACCAACTCAGACATCTGTCAGATTATACACCAACTCAGACCTCTGTTAGATTATACACCAACTCAGACCTCTGTTAGATTATACACCAACTCAGACCTCTGTTAGATTATACACCAACTCAGACCTCTGTTAGATTATACACCAACTCAGACCTCTGTTAGATTATACACCAACTCAGACCTCTGTTAGATTATACACCAACTCAGACCTCTGTTAGATTATATACCAACTCAGACCTCTGTTAGATTATACACCAACTCAGACCTCTGTTAGATTATACACCAACTCAGACCTCTGTCAGATTATACACCAACTCAGACCTCTGTCAGATTATACACCAACTCAGACCTCTGTTAGATTATACACCAACTCAGACCTCTGTTAGATTATACACCAACTCAGACCTCTGTCAGATTATACACCAACTCAGACCTCTGTCAGATTATACACCAACTCAGACCTCTGTCAGATTATACACCAACTCAGACCTCTGTCAGATTATACACCAACTCAGACCTCTGTCAGATTATACACCAACTCAGACCTCTGTTAGATTATACACCAACTCAGACCTCTGTTAGATTATACACCAACTCAGACCTCTGTCAGATTATACACCAACTCAGACCTCTGTCAGATTATACACCAACTCAGACCTCTGTCAGATTATACACCAACTCAGACCTCTGTTAGATTATACACCAACTCAGACCTCTGTTAGATTATACACCAACTCAGACCTCTGTTAGATTATACACCAACTCAGACCTCTGTTAGATTATACACCAACTCAGACCTCTGTCAGATTATACACCAACTCAGACCTCTGTTAGATTATACACCAACTCAGACCTCTGTTAGATTATACACCAACTCAGACCTCTGTCAGATTATACACCAACTCAGACCTCTGTTAGATTATACACCAACTCAGACCTCTGTCAGATTATACACCAACTCAGACCTCTGTTAGATTATACACCAACTCAGACCTCTGTTAGATTATACACCAACTCAGACCTCTGTTAGATTATACACCAACTCAGACATCTGTTAGATTATACACCAACTCAGACCTCTGTTAGATTATATACCAACTCAGACCTCTGTTAGATTATACACCAACTCAGACCTCTGTTAGATTATACACCAACTCAGACATCTGTTAGATTATACACCAACTCAGACATCTTTCAGATTATACACCAACTCAGACCTCTGTTAGATTATACACCAACTCAGACCTCTGTTAGATTATACACCAACTCAGACCTCTGTTAGATTATACACCAACTCAGACATCTGTCAGATTATACACCAACTCAGACCTCTGTTAGATTATACACCAACTCAGACCTCTGTTAGATTATACACCAACTCAGACCTCTGTCAGATTATACACCAACTCAGACCTCTGTCAGATTATACACCAACTCAGACCTCTGTCAGATTATACACCAACTCAGACCTCTGTTAGATTATACACCAACTCAGACCTCTGTTAGATTATACACCAACTCAGACCTCTGTTAGATTATACACCAACTCAGACCTCTGTTAGATTATACACCAACTCAGACCTCTGTCAGATTATACACCAACTCAGACCTCTGTCAGATTATACACCAACTCAGACCTCTGTCAGATTATACACCAACTCAGACCTCTGTTAGATTATACACCAACTCAGACCTCTGTTAGATTATACACCAACTCAGACCTCTGTTAGATTATACACCAACTCAGACCTCTGTCAGATTATACACCAACTCAGACCTCTGTCAGATTATACACCAACTCAGACCTCTGTTAGATTATACACCAACTCAGACCTCTGTTAGATTATACACCAACTCATATTGCACATATCGGTCGTATACATTTGTGCCACAAATGGCACCCTATTCCATATTTAGTGACCAGGGCCGATAGGGGATCTGGTCAAAAGTAGTGCACTACATAGGGAATATAATGCTTTTAGGGTTGCATTCCTTTAGGACTGAGTGGGGTGAAAACACAAGGGGTTGCATGCAGGATGATGTCAGCTGATACCATTGTCACTGTGTTTGTCTGTATGATACCATCCTCACTGTGTGTGTCTGTATGGTACCATCCTCACTGTGTTTGTCTGTATGGTACCATCCTCACTGTGTGTGTCTGTATGATACCATCCTCACTGTGTGTGTCTGTATGATACCATCCTCACTGTGTGTGTCTGTATGATACCATCCTCACTGTGTGTGTCTGTATGATACCATCCTCACTGTGTGTGTCTGTATGATACCATCCTGACTGTGTGTGTCTGTATGGTACCATCCTCACTGTGTGTGTCTGTATGATACCATCCTCACTGTGTGTGTGCGTGTACATCTGTGCATGTGTGTCAGCGGATATGAGCCTTAGATGAAAGGAAGCCATGCTGTTTATGGAGGAAATGACATCACCATGGGAAGACAGTAGGATGATCTCATCCTATATATAGCCCCTACAGTAGATATCCTGATATCCTGTACTATAGCCCCTACAGTAGATACCCTGTACTATAGCCCCTACAGTAGATATCCTGATATCCTGTACTATAGCCCCTACAGTAGATATCCTGATATCCTGTACTATAGCCCCTACAGTAGATACCCTGTACTATAGCCCCTACAGTATATATCCTGATATCCTGTACTATAGCCCCTACAGTAGATATCCTGATATCCTGTACTATAGCCCCTACAGTAGATATCCTGATATCCTGTACTATAGCCCCTACAGTAGATATCCTGATATCCTGTACTATAGCACCTCCTGATATCCTGTAGTATACTGTAGATGATAGATGATTGAACACACACACACACACACACACACACACACACACACACACACACACACACACACACACACACACACACACACACACACACACACACACACACACACACACACACACACACACACACACACACACACACACACAGAGCGAACATTATTAAAAATCCTTTTGCTATGTGGGATCAGTGGAGGTCTGGAAGAGAGAGACCTCCCAGGAGTCAGGGAGCTGGAGCCTGGCCCAAAAACAGAGCTCTCTGTTGGACTAGCTGTGTCAGGACACACAGGGTCATGGTGCTCAGCAGCTGGAGGCCTGAGGACAGTTAGACACTTACTGGGGAGGAGAACTAATAGTGACTTTGGCAGAACATAACAGCTGTAAAATACAGTGATTATTACCAGGAATATAATGAGATAATATTCACATGCAGGGACAAAATCTGGAACTCGTGATTCTTTTAAACAAAATGTTTATCTGAGAATATGGGAAAAAAGATCAGGTCTCAATTATAAAGGCTTTAAAGACCATTCATAGAGCCTTCATAAGCCCTTCACAGATGCTTCAAAAATTATTTCTAAGCCCATAAATGCCTACCATATAAAATATTGTTTTGCATAACAGGCTTCAATACAAGTACTGTTGGAGGCCACTTCACTCTGAAAAAACATATTCTAGGAAACACTCCCTGAATCATATTTATCAGACACTGACTGGAACGTAGGGAACATTCCCAGTACTGAACCATATTTACCAGACAGTGACTGAAACGTAGGGAACATTCCCACTACTGAATCATATTTACCAGGCAGTGACTGGAACGTAGGGGACATTCCCAGTACTAAACCATATTTACCAGACAGTGACTGAAACGTAGGGAACATTCCCAGTACTGACTGAAACATAGGGAACATTCCCAGTACTGACTGAAACATAGGGAACATTCCCAGTACTGACTGAAACATAGGGAACATTCCCAGTACTGACTGAAACATAGGGAACATTCCCAGTACTGACTGAAACATAGGGAACATTCCCAGTACTGACTGAAACATAGGGAACATTCCCAGTACTGACTGAAACATAGGGAACATTCCCAGTACTGACTGAAACATAGGGAACATTCCCAGTACTGACTGAAACATAGGGAACATTCCCAGTACTGACTGAAACATAGGGAACATTCCCAGTACTGACTGAAACATAGGGAACATTCCCAGTACTGACTGAAACATAGGGAACATTCCCAGTACTGACTGAAACATAGGGAACATTCCCAGTACTGACTGAAACATAGGGAACATTCCCAGTACTGACTGAAACATAGGGAACATTCCCAGTACTGAACCATATTTACCAGACACTGACTGAAACGTAGGGAACATTCCCAGTACTGACTGAAACATAGGGAACATTCCCAGTACTGACTGAAACATAGGGAACATTCCCAATACTGACTGAAACATAGGGAACATTCCCAGTACTGACTGAAACATAGGGAACATTCCCAGTACTGAATCATATTTACCAGACAGTGACTGAAACGTAGGGAACATTCCCAGTACTGAATCATATTTACCAGACAGTGACTGAAACGTAGGGAACATTCCCAGTACTGAATCATATTTACCAGACTGTGACTGAAACGTAGGGAACATTCCCAGTACTGAACAATATTTAAAAAACAGTGACTGAAACGTAGGGAACATTCCCAGTACTGACTGAAACGTAGGGAATATTCCCAGTACTGAACCATATTTACCAGACAGTGACTGAAACGTAGGGAACATTCCCAGTACTGACTGAAATGTAGGGAACATTCCCAGTACTGACTGAAACATAGGGAACATTCCCAGTACTGAACCATATTTACCAGACAGTGACTGAAACGTAGGGAACATTCCCAGTACTGAACCATATTTACCAGACAGTGACTGAAACGTAGGGAACATTCCCAGTACTGAACCATATTTACCAGACAGTGCCTGAAACATAGGGAACATTCTCAGTACTGAACCATATTTATCAGACAGTGACTGAAACGTAGGGAACATTCCCAGTACTGAACCATATTTACCAGACAGTGACTGAAACGTAGGGAACATTCCC
>NC_138292.1:3582500-3597500 GCF_965601325.2 Salmo salar
TCCTAGAAATACAATTAAAAAGTCATTATATTTCGAAACTATCATTAAAATGTGTTAGCTATCCTAGAAATACAATTAAAAAGTCATTATATTTCTAAACGATCATTAAAATGTGTTAGCTATCCTAGAAAGAAATGTACAAATCATTCAAAGGCGATGGCATCTATGCTGTTGTAATTAAAGTCATCTGAACGAAAGGAGATGGGACAGTGGGCACATATCCCATAGAATATTAATGGAATGTGATACGCGATAAACGCCTCCTAGGTTTGAATCCCAAATGGCACCCTATTCCCTATTTAGTGCACTACCTTTGAGCAGGGCCAATAGGGCTCTGGTCAAAAAGCAGTGCACTATATATAGGGAATAGGGTGCTATTTCAGAGGCACGATTACAGTATCGCAGCTGCTGCTTCATCGTTGATTTAATTCCAGCGGGACATAAATTGGGTTTGGGTTGTTTTATTGGTTCAGACTGGCACATTGACAGGCCTGAGAGGCACTGGAATCAACTGACTTCTGCAGAAACGTGTGAATAATAATCTGGAACATTTCTCCACGCAACAAGGAAATACTTGAAGTACATCACATGTAAAATGCAAACGCATGCATCGCCCTTTAACAGCCCCATATATCAAGAGACATGATCAAAGTACCAATGTAATGCCTCTCTCTCTCTCCCCCTCTCCCTCTCTCTCTCTCCCCCTCTCTCTCCCCCCCTCTCTCCCCCCTCTCCCTCTCTCTCTTTCCCACTCTCTTTCTCCCTCTCTCTCTCTCTGTAATGCTGAAGTATGTTTTTATGCAGTCGCTATGTAGTGAATTATTTCCATCTGATGCACGGTGCTCGTTAAAATCACTACAACTCAGTTTGAATAGAACATAAAGGAGACTTCCAGAGGGTCTCTACGAGGTAGTGGTGGTTCTCTTCTGTTGTTTCAGGGAATGGAGACAACAAGAGAGAGAGAGAGAGAGACAGAGACAACAAGAGAGAGTGAGAGAATGAGAGAGAGAGAATAGGAGAGAGAGGCAAAGAGAGAGACAGAGAGAGGAGGGGGAAAGGGATGGAGAGAGCGAGAGAGAGAGAGAGAGAGAGAGAGAGAGGGAGAGAGAGAGAGAGAGAGAGAGAGAAGTGACAGAGCCAGAGAGTAAGAACCCCTACGATGACTGAAAACACGTCACAGCAATAATCACTAACTCAATGTGCTGTGTGCCTCCTTACTGTGAAACCAATCGATAGAAAAAGGCATGGTAACTAGGTGACGGACCACCTTGAAAAAGGTTAGGTCTATTAAAATACAAATCACCTGATTACCACACATTACTCTGTAAAGAAATAGACCCAGAGGGTTAATCCATAATCTGTACTCACTGCTGTGAGGAGGTCAAATGCATTCTTATTGTATTAAATCCATTTATAGAGAGGCATCAGGAAATAAGGCCTAGCACTGCAGCAGATACACTGAGTGCAAGGGAGAGGAGAGGAATGACGAGATGAAGAGAATGGAGGGAGGAGGATAGAGAGAAGATATCCTATCAATCAGAGGTAATGTGTTTTTAGGTGTCTCTGACCAGATTAAGATGAAGAACTGACCTGATTCACTTCTGGTCTTTTAAGCTGGAAGTTCAAGACACCAACCTGAGTAAATATGTCTTAACTGTGTAGGATTAGAGCTACCCTACTGTGGCTGGTCACTTTATCCTGCCTTCATGTACATATCTGTAAACTGTAAACTCTCCTTCCAGACTCACATCAAACATCTCCAGTCCAAAATTAAATCTAGAATTGGCTTCCTATTTCACAACAAAACCTCCTTCACTCATGCTGTCAAACATACCCTCGTAAAACTGACCATCCTACCGATCCTCGACTTCGGCGATGTCATTTACAAAATAGCCTCCAATACCCTACTCAATAAACTGGATGCAGTCTACCACAGTGCCATCCGTTTTGTCACCAAAGTCCCATATACTACCCACCACTGCGACCTGTACGCTCTCGTTGGCTGACCCTCGCTTCATACTCGTCGCCAAACCCACTGGCTCCAGGTCATCTACAAGACCCTGCTAGGTAAAGTCCCCCCTTATCTCAGCTCGCTGGTCACCATAGCAGCACCCACCTGTAGCACGCGCTCCAGCAGGTATATCTCTCTGGTCACCTCTAAAGCCAACTCCTCCTTCGGCCGCCTCTCCTTCCAGTTCTCTGCTGCCAATGACTGGAACGAACTACAAAAATCTCTGAAACTGGAAACACTTATCTCCCTCACTAGCTTTAAGCACCAGTTGGCAGAGCAGCTCACAGATTACTGCACCTGTACATAGCCCATCTATAATTTAGCCCAAACAACTACCTCTTCCCCTAATGTATTTATTTATTTATTTATTTATTTATTTATTTTGCTCCTTTGCACCCCATTATTTCTATTTCTACTTTGTACTTTCTTCCACTACAAATCTACCATTCCAGTGTTTTACTTGCTCTATTGTATTTACTTCGCCACCATGGCCTTTTTTGCCTTTACCTCCCTTATCTCATCTCATTTTCTCACATTGTATATAGACTTATTTCTCTACTGTATTATTGACTGTATGTTTGTTATACTCCATGTGTAACTCTGTGTTGTTGTATGTTGTCGAACTGCTTTGCTTTATCTTGGCCAGGTCGCAGTTGCAAATGAGAACTTGTTCTCAACTTGCCTACCTGGTTAAATAAAGGTAAAATAAAAAATAAATACAAATTTACCTCAAGTACCTCATACCTCATGTACATTGATCTGGTACTTCCTGTATTTAGCTCCACATTGATCTGGTACTTCCTGTATTTAGCTCCACATTGATCTGGTACTTCCTGTATTTAGCTCCACATTGATCTGGTACTTCCTGTATTTAGCTCCACATTGATCTGGTACTTCCTGTATTTAGCTCCACATTGATCTGGTACTTCCTGTATTTAGCTCCACATTGATCTGGTACTTCCTGTATTTAGCTCCACATTGATCTGGTACTTCCTGTTTTTAGCTCCACATTGATCTGGTACTTCCTGTATTTAGCTCCACATTGATCTGGTACTTCCTGTATTTAGCTCCACATTGATCTGGTACTTCCTGTATTTAGCTCCACATTGATCTGGTACTTCCTGTTTTTAGCTCCACATTGATCTGGTACTTCCTGTATTTAGCTCCACATTGATCTGGTACTTCCTGTATTTAGCTCCATTCTTGTGCATGTTATAGTCATTCCTCTGGTGTTAACTAAAAAATTTTTACAAATTACAAAAAAAGTCAACTCTGCATCTTTAGGAAAGGTTCGTAAGCAAGCATTTCACTGCCAGGTCTACACCAGTTGAATTCGGCACATTTGATAAATAACATTTGATTTGAGTAAGAGAAAACAGTATTATATGGAACCAATCTCACTGCTTAACAGTGAATGGATATTTCAACTCTCCTGTAGTATGGAAACAGAATCTAAAGGCACATTTACCAAACACTCAAAATAACCTGCTGCTGTTGATATTGGTGTATCAAGGTCTTGCTCGTCCTCTTGTCTAGGGATGGAGCGGACACGACTGAACACACACACACACACACACACACACACACACACACACACACACACACACACACACTGGTGATCAGAAGCTGTAGTCTATTGATCAGAAGCTGTAGTCTATTGATCAAAAGCTGTAGTCTATTGATCAGAAGCTGTAGTCTATTGATCAGAAGCTGTAGTCTATTGATCAGAAGCTGTAGTATATTGATCAAAAGCTGGAGTCTATTGATCAGAAGCTGTAGTCTATTGATCAGAAGCTGTAGTATATTGATCAGAAGCTGTAGTTAATCAGAAGCTGTAGTCTATTGATCAGAAGCTGTAGTCTATTGATCAGAAGCTGTAGTCTATTGATCAGAAGCTGTAGTCTATTGATCAGAAGCTGTGGTCTATTGATCAGAAGCTGTAGTCTATTGATCAGAAGCTGTAGTCTATTGATCAGAAGCTGTGGTATATTGATCAGAAGCTGTGGTATATTGATCAAAAGCTGTAGTATATTGATCAGAAGCTGTGGTATATTGATCAGAAGCTGTAGTCTATTGATCAGAAGCTGTAGTCTATTGATCAGAAGCTGTAGTCTATTGATCAGAAGCTGTAGTATATTGATCAGAAGCTGTAGTCTATTGATCAGAAGCTGTAGTCTATTGATCAGAAGCTGTAGTCTATTGATCAGAAGCTGTAGTCTATTGATCAGAAGCTGTAGTCTATTGATCAGAAGCTGTGGTATATTGATCAGAAGCTGTAGTCTATTGATCAGAAGCTGTAGTCTATTGATCAGAAGCTGTAGTCTATTGATTAAAAGCTGTAGTCTATTGATCAGAAGCTGACCTGGGTCAAATACATATGCCAAATATTTATCTAATAAGAAGAGATATTTAAGCTTGCCATTTGAAAACATTTTGCTATAGTGTTTCCTCCTGAATCCGACTATCGTTCATGTAGAGTACCACACCTGCTGGTCCAGGTTCTCAAAGAGCCCATTCATGAGGCCTGGAAAACAGTAAACCTCCCACTGGGTTCTCTCTTCCTGTCACGAGCTGTTCAATTAACCTGTGGTGCTCCTGCTAAAAATCCTGTGGTTCTGTGACATACAATCTGTATCATGTTGGCACTACATAACTCTAAAGAGTTGAGTACTTTCTGGCTTTACTACAATCTGTGAGTTAAATCAGGAAACACTATACGTAGGACTATCTGCAGATAAAACCCCAATGTTGACATTAGTCATTGAAGATCAACTTTAAAGTGCCAATAATCTACAACAACAACAAAGAGAAGCATTTGAAAATATAACTCCTGCCTCTCCCTCTCTTCCCTCTCTCACAGAGTGTTGTTGCCCACCCACATAACATATAGAGCACTATATGCTATATCTAGAAAGATGTGTCAGCAAGTTTCTTTTTCCCCTCTCCCCTCCTCTCATCCACCTCTGGTTATCCAGACCCTGAGGGATGTATGCTATGGAAGGTTGGCTAGCTACCTCACAGACCAGACCTGACCATGAGGGATGTATGGTATGGAAGGTTGGCTAGCTACCTCACAGACCAGACCTGACCATGAGGGATGTATGGTATGGAAGGTGGGCTAGCTACCTCACAGACCAGACCCTGAGGGATGTATGGTATGGAAGGTGGGCTAGCTACCTCACAGACCAGACCTGACCCTGAGGGATGTATGGTATGGAAGGTGGGCTAGCTACCTCACAGACCAGACCTGACCATGAGGGATGTATGGTATGGAAGGTGGGCTAGCTACCTCACAGACCAGACCCTGAGGGATGAATGCTATGGAAGGTGGGCTAGCTACCTCACAGACCAGACCTGACCCTGAGGGATGTATGGTATGGAAGGTGGGCTAGCTACCTCATACCAGACCTGACCCTGAGGGATGTATGGTATGGAAGGTGGGCTAGCTACCTCAGACCAGACCAGACCCTGAGGGATATATGCTATGGAAGGTGGGCTAGCTACCTCACAGACCAGACCCTGAGGGATGTATGCTATGGAAGGTGGGCTAGCTACCTCACAGACCAGACCAGACCCTGAGGGATGTATGGTATGGAAGGTGGGCTAGCTACCTCAGACCAGACCTGACCCTGAGGGATGTATGGTATGGAAGGTGGGCTAGCTACCTCAGACCAGACCTGACCCTGAGGGATGTATGGTATGGAAGGTGGGCTAGCTACCTCACAGACCAGACCCTGAGGGATGAATGCTATGGAAGGTGGGCTAGCTACCTCAGACCAGACCTGACCCTGAGGGATGTATGGTATGGAAGGTGGGCTAGCTACCTCAGACCAGACCTGACCATGAGGGATGTATGGTATGGAAGGTGGGCTAGCTACCTCAGACCAGACCCTGAGGGATGTATGCTATGGAAGGTGGGCTAGCTACCTCAGACGAGACCAGACCCTGAGGGATGTATGCTATGGAAGGTGGGCTAGCCACCTCAGACCAGACCAGACCCTGAGGGATGTATGGTATGGAAGGTGGGCTAGCTACCTCACAGACCAGACCTGACCCTGAGGGATGTATGGTATGGAAGGTGGGCTAGCTACCTCAGACCAGACCTGTGTAAAATACTATTTGAAATCTTTCAAATACTTTCAGTGTTTGCTACAGCCTGCCTGGAGTGCCATGTGGGCGTGGCATGCATTTGTGGGACTATTCTATTGGTCCATTGAGCTAGGCAGGCTCAATCAAGCACAGCTAAAAGTATTTGAAATATTTCAAATCGTTTTTGAACCTAGTCTTGTGGCTCTACCCCACAGACCCTCAGCGACCACCAGCCTCTTCTCTTGAGATCTGCCCTCTCTCCTCTCAACCTCTCTTCTCTCAACCTCTCCCCTCTCTCTCTAACCATCAGTCTCAACCTCTCTACTCTCTCTAACCCTCAGTCTCAACCTCTCTCCTCTCTAACCCTCAGTCTCAACCTCTCTCCTCTCTCTAACCCTCAGTCTCAACCTCTCTCCTCTCTCTCTAACCCTCAGTCTCAACCTCTCTGCTGTCTAACCCTCAGTCTCAACCTCTCCCCTCTCTCTAACCCTCAGACTCAACCTCTCTCCTCTCTCTCTAACCCTCAGTCTCAACCTCTCTCCTCTCTCTAACCATCAGTCTCAAACTCTCTACTCTCTAATCCTCAGTCTCAACCTCTCTAACTATCAGTCTCAACCTCTCTCCTCTCTCTAACCCTGTCTCAACCTCTCTCCTCTCTCTCTAACCCTCAGTCTCAACCTCTCTCCTCTCTCTAACCATCAGTCTCAAACTCTCTACTCTCTAATCCTCAGTCTCAACCTCTCTCCTCTCTCTAACCCTCAGTCTCAACCTCTCCCCTCTCTCTAACCCTCAGTCTCAACCTCTCTCCTCTCTCTCTAACCCTCAGTCTCAACCTCTCTCCTCTCTCTAACCATCAGTCTCAAACTCTCTACTCTCTAATCCTCAGTCTCAACCTCTCTCCTCTCTCTAACCCTCAGTCTCAACCTCTCTCCTCTCTCTAACCATCAGTCTCAAACTCTCTACTCTCTAATCCTCAGTCTCAACCTCTCTCCTCTCTAACTATCAGTCTCAAACTCTCTCCTCCCTCTAACCCTCAGTCTCAACCTCTCTCCTCTCTAACCCTCAGTCTCAACCTCTCTCCTCTCTCTAACCCTCATTCTCAACCTCTCTCCTCTCTAACTATCAGTCTCAGTCTCTCTCTAACCCTCAGTCTCAACCTCTTTCCTCTCTAACCCTCAGTCTCAACCTCTCTCCTCTCTCTAACCCTGTCTCAACCTCTCTCCTCTCTAACCCTCAGTCTCAAACTCTCTCCTCTCTCTATCCCTCAGTCTCAACCTCTCTCCTCTCTCTAACCCTCAGTCTCAACCTCTCTCCTCTCTATCCCTCAGTCTCAACCTCTCTCCTCTCTCTAACCCTCAGTCTCAACCTCTCTACTCTCTCAGTCCCTCAGTCTCAACCGCTCTCCTCTCTCTAACCCTCAGTCTCAACCTCTCTCCTCTCTAACCCTCAGTCTCAACCTCTCTCCTCTCTCTAACCCTCAGTCTCAACCTCTCTCCTCTCTATCCCTCAGTCTCAATCTCTCTCCTCTCTCTAACCCTCAGTCTCAACCTCTCTACTCTCTCAGTCCCTCAGTCTCAACCTCTCTCCTCTCTCTATCCCTCAGTCTCAACCTCTCTACTCTCTCTAACCCTCAGTCTCAACCTCTCTCCTCTCTAACCCTCAGTCTCAACCTCTCTCCTCTCTCTAACCCTCAGTCTCAACCTCTCTCCTCTCTATCCCTCAGTCTCAACCTCTCTCCTCTCTCTATCCCTCAGTCTCAACCTCTCTCCTCTCTCTAACCCTCAGTCTCAACCTCTCTCCTCTCTCTAACCCTCAGTCTCAAACTCTCTCCTCTCTCTAACCCTCAGTCTCAACCTCTCTCCTCTCTCTAACCCTCAGTCTCAACCTCTCTCCTCTCTATCCCTCAGTCTCAACCTCTCTCCTCTCTCTAACCCTCAGTCTCAACCTCTCTCCTCTCTCTAACCCTCAGTCTCAACCTCTCTCCTCTCTCTAACCCTCAGTCTCAAACTCTCTCCTCTCTCTAACCCTCAGTCTCAACCTCTCTCCTCTCTCTAACCCTCAGTCTCAACCTCTCTCCTCTCTCTCTATAACCCTCAGTCTCAACCTCTCTCCTCTCTCTAACCATCAGTCTCAACCTCTCTCCTCTCTAACCCTCAGTCTCAACCTCTCTCCTCTCTAACCCTCAGTCTCAAACTCTCCCCTCTCTCTCTAACCCTCAGTCTCAACCTCTCCTCCCTCTAACCCTCAGTCTCAACCTCTCCTCTCTCTAACCATCAGTCTCAACCTCTCTCCTCTCTAACCCTCAGTCTCAACCTCTCTCCTCTCTAACCCTCAGTCTCAAACTCTCCCCTCTCTCTCTAACCCTCAGTCTCAACCTCTCCTCTCTCTAACCCTCAGTCTCAACCTCTCTCCTCTCTATCCCTCAGTCTCAACCTCTCTCCTCTCTAACCCTCAGTCTCAACCTCTCTCCTCTCTAACCCTCAGTCTCAAACTCTCTACTCTCTAACCATCAGTCTCAACCTCTCTCCTCTCTAACCCTGTCTCAACCTCTCTCCTCTCTCTAACCCTCAGTCTCAAACTCTCTACTCTCTCTAACCCTCAGTCTCAACCTCTCTCCTCTCTAACCCTCAGTATCAAACTCTCTCCTCTCTAACCCTCAGTCCCCGGAGAGTTCAGGTATAAATGCTGCTTTTATTCACAGTGACCAAAGCTGACAGCAGAAAAAAGTCCAGAAAACCTAAAAGCTTTTTTCTACAAACATCAAACACATCGCCATGCCAACAGAATAGCATGTGCCACCCACACACATTTGACTTGTGGCATGTCTGGGGTTAAGGGGAGGGGGGGGGATTTTGATTAAAAGTCCCCCATTAAATCAAGTGTAAACATTTTACCAAATGCTTAAAGAGTTCCTGCCGACCGACAGACCGGGGAGATCTGCTTGACCAAACCTTTTATTTGGGGAAAAAAACTGCTCTGTGTTTGAAGTTGGTGGTCAAGGAAAACAGCTGTGTACTATTCATCTTAATGCTGCTCTTTACTGCCTGGCTGACTCTCTGGCTTCCTGCCTGGCTGCCTGGCTGACTGGCTGGGTGACTGCCTGGCTGACTCTCTGGCTTCCTGCCTGGCTGCCTGGCTGACTGGCTGGGTGACTGCCTGACTGCCTGGCTGACTCTCTGGCTTCCTGGCTGACTGGCTGGCTGGGTGACTGCCTGACTCGCTGGATTCCTGGCTGGGTGACTGGCTGACTGGCTGGCTGGCTGGCTGGGTGACTGGCAGACTGGCTGGCTGGATGGGTGATTGGCTGACTGGCTGGGTGACTGGCTAGGTGACTGGCTAGGTGACTGGCTGACTGGGAGACTGGCTGGCTGGGTGACTGGCAGACTGGCTGACTGGATGGGTGATTGGCTGTGTGACTGGCTGGCTGGCTGGCTGGGTGATTGGCTGGCTGGATGTGTATGTGAATGGTTGGCTTGGTGACTGGGTGACTGGGTGGCTGGCTGGCTGACTGGTTGGATGGGTGATTGGCTGGGTGGATGGGTGATTGGCTGGCTGAGTGGCTGACTGACTGACTGGATGGCTGGGTGACTGTGTGACTGTTAGAATGGCTGGCTGGCTGGCTGGTGATTGGCTGGGAGGATGGGTGATTGGCTGGGTGACTGGCTGGGTGCCTGGCTAGCTGGCTGGATGACTGGCTGGCTGGCTGGATGACTGGCTGGCTGGCTGGCTGGCTGGCTGGCTGGATGACAGCCAGACTGGCTGGCTGAGTGACTGGCTGACTGATTGACTGATTGACTGGCTGACTGCAGTGGGAAGACACTGCAGGAAACTGTGTTTGTAACCCAGGAGGGGACGAAATGCTAGTGCATGGAAATACAATTTAAAGTTGGCTGACTGGCTGATTGGCTGGGTGACTTGCTGGCAGTCTGTCTGACTGTCTGACTGGCTGGCTGGCTGTGTGGCTGGCAGACTGCCTGGCAGGCTGACTGGCTGATTTGCTGGGAGACTGGCTGTCAGACTGGCTGACTGGCAAACTGGCTGGCTGGCAGACTGGCTGGCTGGCTGATTGACTGGCTGGCAGACTAGTTGGCTGTGTGGCTGGCAGACTGGCTGGCTGGCTGACTGGCTGGCTGGCAGACTGTGTGACTGACTGGCTGGCTGACTGGCTGGGTGACTGGCAGACTGGCAGGCTGAGTGACTGGCTGGCTGACTGACTGACTGGGTTAGTGAGCAGTGGGCCACCCAGGAAGACGCTGTAGGAAACTGTGTCTGTAACCCAGCACTGGATTATAGGCTGTAGAGGAAGAGAGGAGAGGGGAGGGGGAGAAGAGGAAGGGTGGGGGGGCTGTTCAGCTGTGAGTAATTAAAACACAGGCTACCTCGCTCTCTCTATTTCTCTCTCTCTCTTTCTCTCTCACTCCCACTCTCTCTCTTTCCCTCCCTCCCTCCCTCCCTCCCTCCCTCCCTCCCTCCCTCCCTCCCTCCCTCCCTCCCTCCCTCCCTCCCTCCCTCCCTCCCTCCCTCCCTCCCTCTCCTAAAAACACATGGCCTCACAATCCCTCTGTTTAACTATAGTAGTGAAACTACTGAAACTACTCCTGCCTTCCTCCTGCTCCTGGTTAGTAGCCTAGTGGTCCGTTTTATAGAGGAGGGAGGGAGGGAGGGGAGGGAGGGAGGGAGGGAGGGAGGGAGGGAGGGAGGGAGAAAGGGAGGGAGATAGAGATAGAGAGAGAGCGAAAGAGGGAGGGAGAGAGAGATAGAGAGAGAGTGAAAGAGAGAGACGAAGAGGGAGAGAGAGAGATTTTAAATACCTTAATTAGCCCAATAATTTCCATCACTTGAGGACATTCTTCACTTCCTTGTAGCAATACTACAAAGTTCAAACCAAGCTCGCACCAGCCCCAAAATCACAGCTCTATGGTCTGTACGCCACGCCTCCTGCATCTCATGCTTCCTGGTCTTCCACACTGCCATTTTTCACCTGCCCCAACAAGTAATTACCTAAACACAGGGGCGGACTGGCCATTTGACATTTCGGGCAAATGCCAGATGGGCTGGTCCACTTTTAGCCCAGTGGGCCTGTCTAGCTTGAGTAAAATTGTCATTATATGGCTAATAAATGTGTATTTGTTTTGTTAATGTTTTTTTTTTTTGGGGGGGGGGGGGGGGGGTACAGGTACAGGTACAGGTACATTATCCATTTCAAATTCTAAGTTAAACAAATATGTAGCCGTAGGCTGCCGCTCAAAATAATATAATAACAGTAACAAAAACAAACCGAGTTAAGATATAAAAAATTCTATGTAAACAGCAAAAGAAAGCCAGCCAATATGACTCCACCCCCAACCTCCCATCCCATCCCCCCAACCCAACCCCACCCAGCCAACATGACTCCACCCCCAACCTCCCATCCCATCCCCCCAACCTCACCCAGCCAACATGACTCCACCCCCAACCTCCCATCCCATCCCCCCAACCTCACCCAGCCAACATGACTCCACCCCCAACCTCCCATCCCATCCCCCCAACCTCACCCAGCCAACATGACGACTCCACCCCCAGCCTCCAATCCCCCCCAACCCCACCCAGCCAATATGACTCCACCCCCAACCTCCCATCCCCCCCAACCTCACCCAGCCAATATGACTCCACCCCCAACCTCCCATCCCATCCCCCCAACCCAACCCCACCCAGCCAACATGACTCCACCCCCAGCCTCCAATCCCCCCAACCCCACCCAGCCAACATGACTCCACCCCCAGCCTCCCATCCCCCCAACCTCACCCAGCCAACATGACTCCACCCCCAGCCTCCCATCTTCCCAACCCCACCCAGCCAACATGACTCCACCCCCAACCTCCCATCCCATCCCATCCCCCCAACCCAACCCCACCCAGCCAACATGACTCCACCCCCAGCCTCCAATCCCCCCAACCCCACCCAGCCAACATGACTCCACCCCCAGCCTCCCATCCCCCCAACCCCACCCAGCCAACATGTCTCCACCCACAACCTCCCATCCCCCCAACCCCACCCAGCCAACATGACTCTACCCCCAACCTCCCATCCCATCCCCCCAACCCCACGCAGCCAACATGACTCCACCCCCAGCCTCCCATCCCCCCAACCCCACCCAGCCAACATGACTCCACCCCCAACCTCCCATCCCCCCAACCCCACCCAGCCAACATGACTCCACCCCCAACCTCCCATCTCATCCCACCAACTACACCCTTTGTGAACGGCTGTGTTCATCAATTACACTAACAGTGGACCTAACTGGTTCCAACATTTTAAATAGACCTCAGGAGGAATACTGTCCCAACCAGGTGATTTGTCTTTATTTATGCTATCCAATGGCCTTTTGAGTTCATGGAGAGATGTGGGCTCCCAGCAAGCCGACTTCCTCAGGTGAGAGAATAGGAGTTCTTATATCATCTTTTAAAAAAGGACTCAATCTGGCTTGGTGTGGATTTACAATCACAGGTGTACAATTCTTTATAGAAACGGGAGAATCGTTGGTTGATTAATTTGGGTTCTGATAGAAATGAACCTGGATTCAATCGGGCTTGGTGTGGATTTACAATCACAGGTGTACAATTCTTTGTTTGATTAATTTGGATTCTGATAGTAATTAACCTATTTCAGATTCAATAGTTGCAATATCATCTAATTGATCATTACTGTGAAGTTTGTCAAGTCAGCAGACGACTGGGTCGATTACCATGGAAGGAATGGTGGAATCTAACTCCATGGATGGAACATTCTGCTCTGTCTTATCAATACATTTAGTTCTGCATTATCAATACATTTAGTTCTGTCTTATCAATACATTTAGTTCTGCATTATCAATACATTTAGTTCTGCCTTATCAATACATTTAGTTATGTCTTATCAATACATTTAGTTCTGCCTTATCAATACATTTAGTTCTGTCTTATCAATACATTTAGTTATGTCTTATCAATACATTTAGTTCTGCATTATCAATACATTTAGTTCTGTCTTATCAATACATTTAGTTCTGCATTATCAATACATTTAGTTCTGCCTTATCAATACATTTAGTTATGTCTTATCAATACATTTAGTTCTGCCTTATCAATACATTTAGTTCTGCATTATCAATACATTTACTTCTGCCTTATCAATACATTTAGTTCTGTCATATCAATACATTTAGTACTGTCTTATCAATACATTTAGTTCTGCCTTATCAATACATTTAGTTCTGTCTTATCAATACATTTAGTTCTGTCTTATCAATACATTTAGTTCTGTCTCATCAATACATTTAGTTCTGTCTTATCAATATATTTAGTTCTGTCTTATCAATACATTTAGTTCTGTCTTATCAATACATTTAGTTCTGTTTATCAATACATTTAGTTCTGTTTATCAATACATTTAGTTCTGTTTATCAATACATTTAGTTCCATCTTGACTTTGAAGAGACTAGTCTCTCTCTAACGTCATGAACAACTCTTTAAATTAAATGTGATTTACTCAACTTATATGCAAATGCAGATGCATTGTTTTTAATAAAATGGTGTCCCATAAAATCTGAGGATCATTGAATGCTAATAACAAACAACAATAACCCATTCTGTCCACTTGGTTCTATTAGCCTGGATAATAGCCTTCCCTGTAGCTCAGTTGGTAGAGCATGGTGTTTGCAACGCCAGGGTTGTGGGTTCGATTCCCACGGGGGGCCAGCACAGAAAAAAAAAAATAAATAATGTATGAAATGTATGCATTCACTACTGTAAGTCGCTCTGGATAAGAGCGTCTGCTAAAATGACTAAAAAAAAAATGTAAATGTATAATAGTAAACAACAATAACCCATTCTGTGCACTTGGTTCTATTAGCCTGGATAATAATAACCAACAGTAACCCATTCTGTGCACTTGGTTGTAATAGCCTGGATAATAATAACCAACAATAACCCATTCTGTCCACTTGGTTCTAATAGCCTGGATAATAATAACCAACAGTAACCCATTCTGTCCACTTGGTTCTAATAGCCTGGATAATAATAATCAACAATAACCCATTCTGTCCACTTGGTTCTAATAGCCTGGATAATAATAACCAACAATAACCCATTCTGTCCACTTGGTTCTAATAGCCTGGATAATAATAACCAACAATAACCCATTCTGTCCACTTGGTTGTAATAGCCTGGATAATAATAAACAACAATAACCCATTCTGTCCACTTGGTTCTAATAGCCTGGATAATAATAAACAATAATAACCCATTCTGCCCACTTGGTTCTAATAGCATGGATAATAATAAACAACAATAACCCATTCTGCCCACTTGGTTCTAATAGCCTGGATAATAATAACCAACAATAACCCATTCTGCCCACTTGGTTGTAATAGCCTGGATAATAATAAACAACAATAACCCATTCTGCCCACTTGGTTGTAATAGCCTGGATAATAATAACCAACAATAACCCATTCTGCCCACTTGGTTCTAATAGCCTGGATAATAATAACCAACAATAACCCATTCTGTCCACTTGGTTCTATTAGCCTGGATAATAATAAACAACAATAACCCATTCTGTCCACTTGGTTCTATTAGCCTGGATAATAGTAAACAACAATAACCCATTCTGTCCACTTGGTTCTATTAGCCTGGATAATAATAACCAACAATAACCCATTCTGTCCACTTGGTTCTATTAGCCTGGATAATAGTAAACAACAATAACCCATTCTGTCCACTTGGTTCTATTAGCCTGGATAATAGTAAACAACAATAACCCATTCTGTCCACTTGGTTCTATTAGCCTGGATAATAGTAAACAACAATAACCCATTCTGTCCACTTGGTTCTAATAGCCTGGATAATAATAACCAACAATAACCCATTCTGTCCACTTGG
>NC_138292.1:3602500-3607500 GCF_965601325.2 Salmo salar
ACTGACAGTCTATTTAAACCACGTACTGACAGTCTATTTAAACCACGTACTGACAGTCTATTTAAACCACGTACTGACAGTCTATTTAAACCACGTACTGACAGTCTATTTAAACCATGTACTGACAGTCTATTTAAACCTCATACTGACAGTCTATTTAAACCATGCCAGTGTTTATCAGCCATGTACTGACAGTCTATTTAAACCATGCCAGTGTTTATCAGCCATGTACTGACAGTCTATTTAAACCATGCCAGTGTTTATCAGCCATGTACTGACAGTCTATTTAAACCACGTATTGACAGTCTATTTAAACCACGTACTGACAGTCTATTTAAAACATGCCAGTGTTTGAGGCTGTTCTGAGGGCAAAAGTGGGTGCAAATCAATATTAGGAAGGTGTTCCTAATGTTTTGTTGATCATTATTCTGACACATTCCACCAGTCCTGGCGCATGCTGTAGACTCAGTCAGGGGGTCAGGTGTGGCTCAGAAGCCGGGTGAGTGTGGTGTGCTGTCTGCTGTTACGATGACCTGTCGGATTGACCCTCAGAGATGAAACCTCCTGAGCCAATCCCCTGGCCGCTGAACTCTCCACGGCCTCGCCTGATCTCTGTCACAACACTTACATTTAAGTCATTTAGCAGACGCTCTTATCCATAGCGACTTACAGGAGTAATTAGTGCCTTGCTCAAGGGCACATCGACCGATTTATTCACCTAGTCGTCTCAGGGTTTCTAACCAGCAACCTTTCGGTTACCGGCCCAGCGCTCTTAACAGCTAGGCTACCTCCATGAGGGTCTCAATTGATTCTGCTGTAAACACATACACACACACACACACACACACACACACACACACACACACACACACACACACACACACACACACACACACACACACACACACACACACACACACACACACACACACACACACACACACACACACAACACACACACACACACACACACACACACACACACACACACACACACACAAACACACACACACACGACCTGCTAGATACTCTATAAGGGTCTCAACTGACACTGCTAGGAAGGGCTCAGGGTGCAGGCTGTCTCCACAGCGCTCTCATCAACACACACCAGCAGAGGTGTGAAAATCTCAACTGATTCTGCCATGCAGGTCACATGGTGCAGGCTGAGATGGCCTTCCTTCGCTTTATTAAGGTGTAGGAAGGTAGTACTGTGATGCCTCTACACTGTAATACTGTGATGCCTCTACACTGTAGTACTGTGATGCCTCTACACTGTAGTACTGTGATGCCTCTACACTGTAGTACTGTGATGCCTCTACACTGTAGTACTGTGATGCCTCTACACTGTAGTACTGTGATTCCTCTACCCTGTAGTACTGTGATGCCTCTACACTGTAGTACTGTAATGCCTCTACACTGTAGTACTGTGATTCCTCTACACTGTAGTACTGTGATGCCTCTACACTGTAATACTGTAATGCCTCTACACTGTAGTACTGTAATGCCTCTACACTGTAATACTGTGATGCCTCTACACTGTAGTACTGTGATGCCTCTACACTGTAATACTGTAATGCCTCTACACTGTAGTACTGTGATGCCTCTACACTGTAATACTGTGATGCCTCTACACTGTAGTACTGTGATGCCTCTACACTGTAGTACTGTGATGCCTCTATACTGTAGTACTGTGATGCCTCTATACTGTAGTACTGTGATGCCTCTACACTGTAGTACTGTGATGCCTCTACACTGTAGTACTGTGATGCCTCTACACTGTAATACTGTGATGCCTCTACACTGTAGTACTGTGATGCCTCTACACTGTAGTACTGTGATGCCTCTACACTGTAATACTGTAATGCCTCTACACTGTAGTACTGTGATGCCTCTACACTGTAGTACTGTGATGCCTCTACACTGTAGTACTGTGATGCCTCTACACTGTAATACTGTGATGCCTCTACACTGTAATACTGTGATGCCTCTACACTGTAATACTGTGATGCCTCTACACTGTAGTACTGTAATGCCTCTACACTGTAATACTGTGATGCCTCTACACTGTAGTACTGTGATGCCTCTACACTGTAGTACTGTGATGCCTCTACACTGTAATACTGTAATGCCTCTACACTGTAATACTGTGATGCCTCAATACTGTAGTACTGTAATGCCTCTACACTGTAGTACTGTGATGCCTCTACACTGTGATGCCTCTACACTGTAGTACTGTGATGCCTCTACACTGTAGTACTGTGATGCCTCTACACTGTAGTACTGTGATGCCTCTACACTGTAATACTGTAATGCCTCTACACTGTAGTACTGTGATGCCTCTACACTGTAATACTGTGATGCCTCTACACTGTAATACTGTGATGCCTCTACACTGTAATACTGTGATGCCTCTACACTGTAATACTGTGATGCCTCTACACTGTAATACTGTGATGCCTCTACACTGTAATACTGTGATGCCTCTACACTGTAATACTGTGATGCCTCTATACTGTAGTACTGTGATGCCTCTATACTGTAATACTGTAGTACTGTAATACTGTGTAGAGGCATCAGTATCTGAACAGATTTGTATTTATTTATTTTACCTTTATTTCACTTGGCAAGTCAATTAAGAAAAATTACAATGACGGCCTAGGAACAGTGGGTTAACTTCGTTGTTCAGCGGCAGGGATTCAATCTAGCAACCTTTCAGTTACTGGCCCAACGCTCTAACCACTAGGCTACCAGAGATCACAGTAGATTACAGCCCCATAACAACAGAGATCACAGTAGATTACTGTCCCATAACAACAGAGATCACAGTAGATTACAGCCTCACAACAACAGAGATCACAGTAGGTTACAGCCTCACAACAACAGAGATCACAGTAGATTACTGTCCCATAAAAACAGAGATCACAGTAGATTACAGTCCCATAACAACAGAGATCACAGTAGATTACAGCCTCACAACAACAGAGATCACAGTAGGTTACAGCCTCATAACAACAGAGATCACAGTAGATTACTGTCCCATAACAACAGAGATCACAGTAGATTACTGTCCCATAACAACAGAGATCACAGTAGGTTACAGCCTCATAACAACAGAGATCACAGTAGGTTACAGCCTCATAACAACAGAGATCACAGTAGATTACAGCCTCACAACAACAGAGATCACAGTAGGTTACAGCCTCATAACAACAGAGATCACAGTAGATTACAGCCTCATAACAACAGAGATCACAGTAGATTACAGTCCCATAACAACAGAGATCACAGTAGGTTACAGCCTCATAACAACAGAGATCAAAGTAGGTTACAGCCTCATAACAACAGAGATCAAAGTAGGTTACAGCCTCACAACAACAGAGATCACAGTAGGTTACAGCCTCATAACAACAGAGATCAAAGTAGATTACTGTCCCATAACAACAGAGATCACAGTAGATTACAGCCTCACAACAACAGAGATCACAGTAGGTTACAGCCTCACAACAACAGAGATCACAGTAGATTACTGTCCCATAACAACAGAGATCATAGTTGGATACGGCCTCATAACAACAGAGATCACAGTAGATTACAGCCCCATAACAACAGAGATCACAGTAGATTACTGTCCCATAACAACAGATATCACAGTAGATTACAGGCTCACAACAACAGAGATCACAGTAGATTACAGCCTCATAACAACAGAGATCACAGTAGATTACAGCCTCACAACAACAGAGATCACAGTAGGTTACAGCCTCACAACAACAGAGATCACAGTAGATTACTGTCCCATAAAAACAGAGATCACAGTAGATTACAGTCCCATAACAACAGAGATCACAGTAGATTACAGCCTCACAACAACAGAGATCACAGTAGGTTACAGCCTCATAACAACAGAGATCACAGTAGATTACAGCCTCACAACAACAGAGATCACAGTAGATTACAGCCTCATAACAACAGAGATCACAGTAGATTACTGTCCCATAACAACAGAGATCACAGTAGATTACTGTCCCATAACAACAGAGATCACAGTAGATTACAGGCTCACAACAACAGAGATCACAGTAGATTAATGTCCCATAACAACAGAGATCACAGTAGATTACTGTCTCATAACAACAGAGATCACAGTAGATTACAGCCTCACAACAACAGAGATCACAGTAGATTACTGTCCCATAAAAACAGAGATCACAGTAGATTACAGTCCCATAACAACAGAGATCACAGTAGATTACTGTCTCATAACAACAGAGATCACAGTAGATTACAGGCTCACAACAACAGAGATCACAGTAGGTTACAGCCTCATAACAACAGAGATCACAGTTGGTTACAGCCTCACAACAACAGAGATCACAGTAGATTACAGCCTCACAACAACAGAGATCACAGTAGATTACAGCCTCACAACAACAGAGATCACAGTAGGTTACAGCCTCACAACAACAGAGATCACAGTAGGTTAAAGCCTCACAACAACAGAGATCACAGTAGATTACTGTCCCATAACAACAGAGATCATAGTTGGATACGGCCTCATAACAACAGAGATCACAGTAGATTACAGCCCCATAACAACAGAGATCACAGTAGATTACTGTCCCATAAAACAGAGATCACAGTAGATTACAGTCCCATAACAACAGAGATCACAGTAGATTACAGCCTCACAACAACAGAGATCACAGTAGGTTACAGCCTCATAACAACAGAGATCACAGTAGATTACTGTCCCATAACAACAGAGATCACAGTAGATTACGGCCTCACAACAACAGAGATCACAGTAGGTTACAGCCTCATAACAACAGAGATCACAGTAGATTACTGTCCCATAACAACAGAGATCACAGTAGATTACAGCCTCATAACAACAGAGATCACAGTAGATTACTGTCCCATAACAACAGAGATCACAGTAGATTACAGGCTCACAACAACAGAGATCACAGTAGATTACTGTCCCATAACAACAGAGATCA
>NC_138292.1:3612500-3660000 GCF_965601325.2 Salmo salar
GATTTATACTATACTGCCTATATATACTGCCACATACAGATGTATACTATACTACCTATATATACTGCCACATACAGATGTATACTATACCGCCTATATATACTGCCACATACAGATGTATACTATACTGCCACATGCAGTATATTCTGCCACATGCAGATGTATACTATACTGCCTATATATACTGCTACATACAGATGTAAACTATAGTGCCTATACAGTATATACTGCCACATGCAGATGTATACTATACTGCCTATATATACTGCTACATACAGATGTAAACTATAGTGCCTATACAGTATATACTGCCACATGCAAATGTATACTATACTGCCTATATATACTGCCACATACAGATGTATACTATACTGCCTATATATACTGCCACATCAGATGTAAACTATACTGCCTATGTATACTGCCACATACAGATGTATACTATACTGCCTATATATACTGCCACATACAGATGTATACTATACTGCCTATATATACTGTCACATACAGATTTATACTATACTGCCTATATATACTGTCACATACAGATGTATACTATACTGCCTATATATACTGCCACATACAGATGTATACTATACTGCCTATATATACTGCCACATACAGATGTATACTATACTGCCTATATATACTGCCACATACAGATGTATACTATACTGCCTATATATACTGCCACATACAGATGTATACTATACTGCCTATACAGTATATACTGCCACATACACATGTATACTATACCGCCTATATATACTGCCACATGCAGATGTACACTATACTGCCTATATATACTGCCACATACAGATGTATACTATACTGCCTATATATACTGCCACATACAGATGTATACTATACTGCCTATATATACTGCCACATACAGATGTATACTATACTGCCTATACTACAGATGGCTCTGAGTAGTCCTCATGCTCAACAGGAAATGACACAGATATAGGAGTAATTATTTTGGGACGTCTATTGCTGTCCTGATTTTACCAATGTTGAATAATCAGAATGTCCTGATTTTACCAATGTTGAATAATCAGAATGTCCTGATTTTACCAATGTTGAATAATCAGAATGTCCTGATTTTACCTGCTTAGCTAGTTCTTTATTTTTTGTTTTAACCTTTATTTAACTAGGCAAGTCAGTTAAGAACAAATTCTTATCTACAATGACAGCCTACCCCGGCCAAACCCAGACGACGCTGGGCCAATTGTGCGCCGCCCTATGGGACTCCCAATCACAGCCAGATGTGATGCAGATGTGATGCAGCCTGGATTCGAACCAGGTACTGCAGTGACACCTCTACGCCTCTTGGGAGCCCCAGTTCTGTAACTATGTTCTAGTGATGAGGATGAAATTGAAATGCTTGTTGTATCTTTTCAGGGGGGGGGGGATATTCAATGTGTACTCCATTTATGTCCTAATCTGAACCTAATTGTGTTTCATAATCATCACACCTCCTGATCAACCAGCTCAACAAGTTCTTCCTTCCTGTCACTTTTATTATCTTGACTTATGAGATATGTTGATCCAGAGTGACTGGGCAAAGCAGCATTATATAACTAGAACACACAACATTGTTCACACTTTATAGCTACTGAATTTATAATGCATTCAAGCTGCACAAAACATCTTTGTGGTGACATGTTTATAAACATTTACAAACATTTTAAAGTTCAAAGAATTTATAGGGAAGCGAGTGAGAAAAAAAGGTTATGCAAACTGTATGAACAAAACAGCTGCAGCAGAGATGATGATGAGGACGGTCATAAACTTGCAGCTGTGTGACGGTTTCTGAACGTAGCCTCTTCTCTGAGTCAAGCTGTGTGACGGTTTCTGAACGTAGCTTCTCTGAGTCAGGCTGTGTGACGGTTTCTGAACGTAGCTTCTCCTCTGAGTCAGGCTGTGTGACGGTTTCTGAACGTAGCTTCTCCTCTGAGTCAGGCTGTGTGACGGTTTCTGAGCGGAGCTTCTTCTCTGAGTCAGGCTGTGTGACGGTTTCTGAACGAAGCTTCTTCTCTGAGTCAGGCTGTGTGAAGGTTTTAGAGCGTAGCTTCTTCTCTGAGTCAGGCTGTGTGACGGTTTCTGAACGTAGCTTCTTCTCTGAGTCAGGCTGTGTGACGGTTTTAGAGCGTAGCTTCTCTGAGTCAGGCTGTGTGATGGTTTTAGAGCGTAGCTTCTCTGAATCAGGCTGTGTGACGGTTTTAGAGCGTAGCTTCTTCTCTGAGTCAGGCTGTGTGACGGTTTCTGAACGTAGCTTCTTCTCTGAGTCAGGCTGTGTGACGGTTTTAGAGCGTAGCTTCTCTGAGTCAGGCTGTGTGACGGTTTTAGAGCGTAGCTTCTTCTCTGAGTCAGGCTGTGTGACGGTTTCTGAACGTAGCTTCTTCTCTGAGCCAGGCTGTTTGACGGTTTCTGAACGTAGCTTCTTCTCTGAGTCAGGCTGTGTGACGGTTTTAGACCGTAGCTCCTCTGAGTCAGGCTGTGTGACGGTTTCTGAACGTAGCTTCTTCTCTGAGTCAGGCTGTGTGACGGTTTTAGAGCGTAGCTTCTTCTCTGAGTCAGGCTGTGTGACGGTTTCTGAACGTAGCTTCTTCTCTGAGTCAGGCTGTGTGACGGTTTTAGAGCGTAGCTTCTTCTCTGAGTCAGGCTGTGTGATGGTTTCTGAACATAGCTTCTTCTCTGAATCAGGCTGTGTGATGGTTTCTGAACGTAGCTTCTTCTCTGAGTCAGGCTGTGTGACGGTTTTAGAGCGTAGCTTCTCTGAGTCAGGCTGTGTGACGGTTTTAGAGCGTAGCTTCTTCTCTGAGTCAGGCTGTGTGACGGTTTTAGACCGTAGCTCCTCTGAGTCAGGCTGTGTGACGGTTTCTGAACGTAGTTTCTTCTCTGAGTCAGGCTGTGTGAAGGTTTTAGAGCGTAGCTTCTTCTCTGAGTCAGGCTGTGTGACGGTTTCTGAACGTAGCTTCTTCTCTGAGTCAGGCTGTGTGACGGTTTTAGAGCGTAGCTTCTCTGAATCAGGCTGTGTGACGGTTTTAGAGTGTAGCTTCTCTGAATCAGGCTGTGTGACGGTTTGTGAACGTAGCTTCTTCTCTGAGTCAGGCTGTGTGACGGTTTTAGAGCGTAGCTTCTTCTCTGAGTCAGGCTGTGTGACGGTTTCTGAACGTAGCTTCTTCTCTGAGTCAGGCTGTGTGACGGTTTTAGAGCGTAGCTTCTCTGAGTCAGGCTGTGTGACGGTTTTAGAGCGTAGCTTCTTCTCTGAGTCAGGCTGTGTGACGGTTTTAGAGCGTAGCTTCTCTGAGTCAGGCTGTGTGACGGTTTCTGAACGTAGCTTCTTCTCTGAGTCAGGCTGTGTGACGGTTTCTGAACGTAGCTTCTTCTCTGAGTCAGGCTGTGTGACGGTTTCTGAACGTAGCTTCTTCTCTGAGTCAGGCTGTGTGACGGTTTCTGAACGTAGCTTCTTCTCTGAGTCAGGCTGTGTGACGGTTTTAGAGCGTAGCTCCTCCTCTGAGTCAGGCTGTGTGACGGTTTTAGAGCGTAGCTTCTCTGAGTCAGGCTGTGTGACGGTTTCTGAACGTAGCTTCTTCTCTGAGTCAGGCTGTGTGACGGTTTGTGAACGTAGCTTCTCCTCTGAGCCAGGCTGTGTGACGGTTTCTGAACGTAGCTTCTCCTCTGAGCCAGGCTGTGTGACGGTTTCTGAACATAGCTTCTTCTCTGAGTCAGGCTGTGTGATGGTTTCTGAACGTAGCTTCTTCTCTGAGTCAGGCTGTGTGATGGTTTCTGAACGTAGCTTCTTCTCTGAGTCAGGCTGTGTGACGGTTTTAGACCGTAGCTCCTCTGAGTCAGGCTGTGTGACGGTTTCTGAACGTAGCTTCTTCTCTGAGTCAGGCTGTGTGACGGTTTTAGAGCATAGCTTCTCTGAATCAGGCTGTGTGACGGTTTTAGAGCGTAGCTTCTCTGAATCAGGCTGTGTGACTGTTTGGGAACGTAGCTTCTTCTCTGAGTCAGGCTGTGTGACGGTTTTAGAGCGTAGCTTCTCTGAGTCAGGCTGTGTGATGGTTTTAGAGCGTAGCTTCTCTGAATCAGGCTGTGTGACGGTTTTAGAGCGTAGCTTCTTCTCTGAGTCAGGCTGTGTGACGGTTTCTGAACGTAGCTTCTTCTCTGAGTCAGGCTGTGTGACGGTTTTAGAGCGTAGCTTCTCTGAGTCAGGCTGTGTGACGGTTTTAGAGCGTAGCTTCTTCTCTGAGTCAGGCTGTGTGACGGTTTCTGAACGTAGCTTCTTCTCTGAGTCAGGCTGTGTGACGGTTTTAGAGCGTAGCTTCTCTGAGTCAGGCTGTGTGACGGTTTCTGAACGTAGCTTCTTCTCTGAGTCAGGCTGTGTGACGGTTTTAGAGCGTAGCTTCTTCTCTGAGTCAGGCTGTGTGACGGTTTCTGAACGTAGCTTCTTCTCTGAGTCAGGCTGTGTGATGGTTTCTGAACGTAGCTTCTTCTCTGAGTCAGGCTGTGTGATGGTTTCTGAACGTAGCTTCTTCTCTGAGTCAGGCTGTGTGACGGTTTTAGACCGTAGCTCCTCTGAGTCAGGCTGTGTGACGGTTTCTGAACGTAGCTTCTTCTCTGAGTCAGGCTGTGTGACGGTTTTAGAGTGTAGCTTCTCTGAATCAGGCTGTGTGACGGTTTGTGAACGTAGCTTCTTCTCTGAGTCAGGCTGTGTGACGGTTTTAGAGCGTAGCTTCTCTGAGTCAGGCTGTGTGATGGTTTTAGAGCGTAGCTTCTCTGAATCAGGCTGTGTGACGGTTTTAGAGCGTAGCTTCTTCTCTGAGTCAGGCTGTGTGACGGTTTCTGAACGTAGCTTCTTCTCTGAGTCAGGCTGTGTGACGGTTTCTGAACGTAGCTTCTTCTCTGAGTCAGGCTGTGTGACGGTTTTAGAGCGTAGCTTCTTCTCTGAGTCAGGCTGTGTGACGGTTTTAGAGCGTAGCTTCTTCTCTGAGTCAGGCTGTGTGACGGTTTCTGAACGTAGCTTCTTCTCTGAGTCAGGCTGTGTGACGGTTTTAGACCGTAGCTTCTTCTCTGAGTCAGGCTGTGTGACGGTTTCTGAACGTAGCTTCTTCTCTGAGTCAGGCTGTGTGACGGTTTTAGAGCGTAGCTCTCTCTGAGTCAGGCTGTGTGACGGTTTCTGAACGTAGCTTCTTCTCTGAGTCAGGCTGTGTGACGGTTTGTGAACGTAGCTTCTCCTCTGAGCCAGGCTGTGTGACGGTTTCTGAACGTAGCTTCTCCTCTGAGCCAGGCTGTGTGACGGTTTCTGAACATAGCTTCTTCTCTGAGTCAGGCTGTGTGATGGTTTCTGAACGTAGCTTCTTCTCTGAGTCAGGCTGTGTGATGGTTTCTGAACGTAGCTTCTTCTCTGAGTCAGGCTGTGTGACGGTTTTAGACCGTAGCTCCTCTGAGTCAGGCTGTGTGACGGTTTCTGAACGTAGCTTCTTCTCTGAGTCAGGCTGTGTGACGGTTTTAGAGCATAGCTTCTCTGAATCAGGCTGTGTGACGGTTTTAGATCGTAGCTTCTCTGAATCAGGCTGTGTGACTGTTTGGGAACGTAGCTTCTTCTCTGAGTCAGGCTGTGTGACGGTTTTAGAGCGTAGCTTCTCTGAGTCAGGCTGTGTGATGGTTTTAGAGCGTAGCTTCTCTGAATCAGGCTGTGTGACAGTTTTAGAGCGTAGCTTCTTCTCTGAGTCAGGCTGTGTGACGGTTTCTGAACGTAGCTTCTTCTCTGAGTCAGGCTGTGTGACGGTTTTAGAGCGTAGCTTCTCTGAGTCAGGCTGTGTGACGGTTTTAGAGCGTAGCTTCTTCTCTGAGTCAGGCTGTGTGACGGTTTCTGAACGTAGCTTCTTCTCTGAGTCAGGCTGTGTGACGGTTTTAGAGCGTAGCTTCTCTGAATCAGGCTGTGTGACGGTTTCTGAACGTAGCTTCTTCTCTGAGTCAGGCTGTGTGACGGTTTTAGTGCGTAGCTTCTTCTCTGAGTCAGGCTGTGTGACGGTTTCTGAACGTAGCTTCTTCTCTGAGTCAGGCTGTGTGATGGTTTCTGAACGTAGCTTCTTCTCTGAGTCAGGCTGTGTGATGGTTTCTGAACGTAGCTTCTTCTCTGAGTCAGGCTGTGTGACGGTTTCTGAACGTAGCTTCTTCTCTGAGTCAGGCTGTGTGACGGTTTTAGAGCGTAGCTTCTCTGAATCAGGCTGTGTGACGGTTTTAGAGCGTAGCTTCTCTGAGTCAGGCTGTGTGACGGTTTTGAACGTAGCTTCTTCTCTGAGTCAGGCTGTGTGACGGTTTTAGAGCGTAGCTTCTCTGAGTCAGGCTGTGTGACGGTTTTAGAGCGTAGCTTCTTCTCTGAGTCAGGCTGTGTGACGGTTTCTAGAACGTAGCTTCTTCTCTGAGTCAGGCTGTGTGACGGTTTCTGAACGTAGCTTCTTCTCTGAGTCAGGCTGTGTGACGGTTTTAGAGCGTAGCTTCTCTGAGTCAGGCTGTGTGACGCGCTTCTCTGAGTCAGGCTGTGTGACGGTTTCTGAACGTAGCTTCTTCTCTGAGTCAGGCTGTGTGACGGTTTCTGAACGTAGCTTCTTCTCTGAGTCAGGCTGTGTGACGGTTTTAGAGCGTAGCTTCTTCTCTGAGTCAGGCTGTGTGACGGTTTTGAGCGTAGCTTCTCTGAGTCAGGCTGTGTGACGGTTTGTGAACGTAGCTTCTTCTCTGAGTCAGGCTGTGTGACGGTTTCTGAACGTAGCTTCTTCTCTGAGTCAGGCTGTGTGACGGTTTTAGAGCGTAGCTTCTTCTCTGAGTCAGGCTGTGTGACGGTTTCTGAACGTAGCTTCTTCTCTGAGTCAGGCTGTGTGACGGTTTCTGAACGTAGCTTCTTCTCTGAGTCAGGCTGTGTGACGGTTTCTGAACGTAGCTTCTTCTCTGAGTCAGGCTGTGTGACGGTTGTGACGTAGCTCCTCTGAGTCAGGCTGTGTGACGGTTTCTGAACGTAGCTTCTTCTCTGAGTCAGGCTGTGTGACGGTTTTAGAGTGTAGCTTCTCTGAATCAGGCTGTGTGACGGTTTGTGAACGTAGCTTCTTCTCTGAGTCAGGCTGTGTGACGGTTTTAGAGCGTAGCTTCTCTGAGTCAGGCTGTGTGATGGTTTTAGAGCGTAGCTTCTCTGAATCAGGCTGTGTGACGGTTTTAGAGCGTAGCTTCTTCTCTGAGTCAGGCTGTGTGACGGTTTCTGAACGTAGCTTCTTCTCTGAGCCAGGCTGTTTGACGGTTTCTGAACGTAGCTTCTTCTCTGAGTCAGGCTGTGTGACGGTTTCTGAACGTAGCTTCTTCTCTGCTTCAGGCTGTGTGACGGTTTTAGAGCGTAGCTTCTTCTCTGAGTCAGGCTGTGTGATGGTTTCTGAACATAGCTTCTTCTCTGAATCAGGCTGTGTGATGGTTTCTGAACGTAGCTTCTTCTCTGAGTCAGGCTGTGTGACGTTTTAGAGCGTAGCTTCTCTGAGTCAGGCTGTGTGACGTTTTAGAGCGTAGCTTCTTCTCTGAGTCAGGCTGTGTGACGGTTTTAGACCGTAGCTCCTCTGAGTCAGGCTGTGTGACGGTTTCTGAACGTAATTTCTTCTCTGAGTCAGGCTGTGTGAAGGTTTTAGAGCGTAGCTTCTTCTCTGAGTCAGGCTGTGTGACGGTTTCTGAACGTAGCTTCTTCTCTGAGTCAGGCTGTGTGATGATTTTAGAGCGTAGCTTCTTCTCTGAGTCAGGCTGTGTGATGGTTTCTGAACGTAGCTTCTTCTCTAAGTCAGGCTGTGTGACGGTTTTAGAGCGTAGCTCCGAGTCAGGCTGTGTGACGGTTTCTGAACGTAGCTTCTTCTCTGAGTCAGGCTGTGTGACGGTTTTAGAGCATAGCTTCTCTGAATCAGGCTGTGTGACGGTTTTAGAGCGTAGCTTCTCTGAGTCAGGCTGTGTGATGGTTTTAGAGCGTAGCTTCTCTGAATCAGGCTGTGTGACGGTTTTAGAGCGTAGCTTCTTCTCTGAGTCAGGCTGTGTGACGGTTTCTGAACGTAGCTTCTTCTCTGAGTCAGGCTGTGTGACGGTTTCTGAACGTAGCTTCTCCTCTGAGCCAGGCTGTGTGACGGTTTCTGAACATAGCTTCTTCTCTGAGTCAGGCTGTGTGATGGTTTCTGAACGTAGCTTCTTCTCTGAGTCAGGCTGTGTGATGGTTTCTGAACGTAGCTTCTTCTCTGAGTCAGGCTGTGTGACGGTTTTAGAGCGTAGCTTCTCTGAATCAGGCTGTGTGACGGTTTCTGAACGTAGCTTCTTCTCTAAGTCAGGCTGTGTGACGGTTGTGGACCGTAGCTCCTCTGAGTCAGGCTGTGTGACGGTTTCTGAACGTAGCTTCTTCTCTGAGTCAGGCTGTGTGACGGTTTTAGAGTGTAGCTTCTCTGAATCAGGCTGTGTGACGGTTTGTGAACGTAGCTTCTTCTCTGAGTCAGGCTGTGTGACGGTTTTAGAGCGTAGCTTCTCTGAGTCAGGCTGTGTGATGGTTTTAGAGCGTAGCTTCTCTGAATCAGGCTGTGTGACGGTTTTAGAGCGTAGCTTCTTCTCTGAGTCAGGCTGTGTGACGGTTTCTGAACGTAGCTTCTTCTCTGAGTCAGGCTGTGTGACGGTTTTAGAGCGTAGCTTCTCTGAGTCAGGCTGTGTGACGGTTTTAGAGCGTAGCTTCTTCTCTGAGTCAGGCTGTGTGACGGTTTCTGAACGTAGCTTCTTCTCTGAGCCAGGCTGTTTGACGGTTTCTGAACGTAGCTTCTTCTCTGAGTCAGGCTGTGTGACGGTTTTAGACCGTAGCTCCTCTGAGTCAGGCTGTGTGACGGTTTCTGAACGTAGCTTCTTCTCTGCTTCAGGCTGTGTGACGGTTTTAGAGCGTAGCTTCTTCTCTGAGTCAGGCTGTGTGATGGTTTCTGAACATAGCTTCTTCTCTGAATCAGGCTGTGTGATGGTTTCTGAACGTAGCTTCTTCTCTGAGTCAGGCTGTGTGACGTTTTAGAGCGTAGCTTCTCTGAGTCAGGCTGTGTGACGTTTTAGAGCGTAGCTTCTTCTCTGAGTCAGGCTGTGTGACGGTTTCTGAACGTAGCTTCTTCTCTGAGTCAGGCTGTGTGACGGTTTGTGAACGTAGCTTCTCCTCTGAGCCAGGCTGTGTGACGGTTTCTGAACGTAGCTTCTCCTCTGAGCCAGGCTGTGTGACGGTTTCTGAACATAGCTTCTTCTCTGAGTCAGGCTGTGTGATGGTTTCTGAACGTAGCTTCTTCTCTGAGTCAGGCTGTGTGATGGTTTCTGAACGTAGCTTCTTCTCTGAGTCAGGCTGTGTGACGGTTTTAGACCGTAGCTCCTCTGAGTCAGGCTGTGTGACGGTTTCTGAACGTAGCTTCTTCTCTGAGTCAGGCTGTGTGACGGTTTTAGAGCATAGCTTCTCTGAATCAGGCTGTGTGACGGTTTTAGATCGTAGCTTCTCTGAATCAGGCTGTGTGACTGTTTGGGAACGTAGCTTCTTCTCTGAGTCAGGCTGTGTGACGGTTTTAGAGCGTAGCTTCTCTGAGTCAGGCTGTGTGATGGTTTTAGAGCGTAGCTTCTCTGAATCAGGCTGTGTGACAGTTTTAGAGCGTAGCTTCTTCTCTGAGTCAGGCTGTGTGACGGTTTCTGAACGTAGCTTCTTCTCTGAGTCAGGCTGTGTGACGGTTTTAGAGCGTAGCTTCTCTGAGTCAGGCTGTGTGACGGTTTTAGAGCGTAGCTTCTTCTCTGAGTCAGGCTGTGTGACGGTTTCTGAACGTAGCTTCTTCTCTGAGTCAGGCTGTGTGACGGTTTTAGAGCGTAGCTTCTCTGAATCAGGCTGTGTGACGGTTTCTGAACGTAGCTTCTTCTCTGAGTCAGGCTGTGTGACGGTTTTAGTGCGTAGCTTCTTCTCTGAGTCAGGCTGTGTGACGGTTTCTGAACGTAGCTTCTTCTCTGAGTCAGGCTGTGTGATGGTTTTAGAGCGTAGCTTCTTCTCTGAGTCAGGCTGTGTGATGGTTTCTGAACATAGCTTCTTCTCTGAGTCAGGCTGTGTGATGGTTTCTGAACGTAGCTTCTTCTCTGAGTCAGGCTGTGTGATGGTTTCTGAACGTAGCTTCTTCTCTAAGTCAGGCTGTGTGACGGTTGTGGACCGTAGCTCCTCTGAGTCAGGCTGTGTGACGGTTTCTGAACGTAGCTTCTTCTCTGAGTCAGGCTGTGTGACGGTTTTAGAGTGTAGCTTCTCTGAATCAGGCTGTGTGACGGTTTGTGAACGTAGCTTCTTCTCTGAGTCAGGCTGTGTGACGGTTTTAGAGCGTAGCTTCTCTGAGTCAGGCTGTGTGATGGTTTTAGAGCGTAGCTTCTCTGAATCAGGCTGTGTGACGGTTTTAGAGCGTAGCTTCTTCTCTGAGTCAGGCTGTGTGACGGTTTCTGAACGTAGCTTCTTCTCTGAGCCAGGCTGTTTGACGGTTTCTGAACGTAGCTTCTTCTCTGAGTCAGGCTGTGTGACGGTTTCTGAACGTAGCTTCTTCTCTGCTTCAGGCTGTGTGACGGTTTTAGAGCGTAGCTTCTTCTCTGAGTCAGGCTGTGTGATGGTTTCTGAACATAGCTTCTTCTCTGAATCAGGCTGTGTGATGGTTTCTGAACGTAGCTTCTTCTCTGAGTCAGGCTGTGTGACGTTTTAGAGCGTAGCTTCTCTGAGTCAGGCTGTGTGACGTTTTAGAGCGTAGCTTCTTCTCTGAGTCAGGCTGTGTGACGGTTTTAGACCGTAGCTCCTCTGAGTCAGGCTGTGTGACGGTTTCTGAACGTAGTTTCTTCTCTGAGTCAGGCTGTGTGAAGGTTTTAGAGCGTAGCTTCTTCTCTGAGTCAGGCTGTGTGACGGTTTCTGAACGTAGCTTCTTCTCTGAGTCAGGCTGTGTGATGATTTTAGAGCGTAGCTTCTTCTCTGAGTCAGGCTGTGTGATGGTTTCTGAACGTAGCTTCTTCTCTAAGTCAGGCTGTGTGACGGTTTTAGAGCGTAGCTCCGAGTCAGGCTGTGTGACGGTTTCTGAACGTAGCTTCTTCTCTGAGTCAGGCTGTGTGACGGTTTTAGAGCATAGCTTCTCTGAATCAGGCTGTGTGACGGTTTTAGAGCGTAGCTTCTCTGAGTCAGGCTGTGTGATGGTTTTAGAGCGTAGCTTCTCTGAATCAGGCTGTGTGACGGTTTTAGAGCGTAGCTTCTTCTCTGAGTCAGGCTGTGTGACGGTTTCTGAACGTAGCTTCTTCTCTGAGTCAGGCTGTGTGACGGTTTCTGAACGTAGCTTCTCCTCTGAGCCAGGCTGTGTGACGGTTTCTGAACATAGCTTCTTCTCTGAGTCAGGCTGTGTGATGGTTTCTGAACGTAGCTTCTTCTCTGAGTCAGGCTGTGTGATGGTTTCTGAACGTAGCTTCTTCTCTGAGTCAGGCTGTGTGACGGTTTCTAGAGCGTAGCTTCTTCTCTGAGTCAGGCTGTGTGACGGTTTCTGAACGTAGCTTCTTCTCTGAGTCAGGCTGTGTGACGGTTTTAGAGCGTAGCTTCCTCTGAGTCAGGCTGTGTGACGGTTTTAGAGCGTAGCTTCTTCTCTGAGTCAGGCTGTGTGACGGTTTCTGAACGTAGCTTCTTCTCTGAGTCAGGCTGTGTGACGGTTTCTGAATGTAGCTTCTTCTCTGAGTCAGGCTGTGTGATGGTTTGTGAGCGTAGCTTCTTCTCTGAGTCAGGCTGTGTGATGGTTTCTGAACGTAGCTTCTTCTCTGAGTCAGGCTGTGTGACGGTTTCTGAACGTAGCTTCTTCTCTGAGTCAGGCTGTGTGACGGTTTTAGAGCGTAGCTCCTCCTCTGAGACAGGCTGTGTGACGGTTTTAGAGCGTAGCTTCTCTGAGTCAGGCTCTGTGACGGTTTGTGAACGTAGCTTCTCCTCTGAGCCAGGCTGTGTGACGGCTTCTGAACGTAGCTTCTCCTCTGAGCCAGGCTGTGTGACGGTTTCTGAACATAGCTTCTTCTCTGAGCTAGGCTGTGTGACAGTTTCTGAACGTAGCTTCTCCTCTGAGTCAGGCTGTGTGACGGTTTCTGAACGTAGCTTCTTCTCTGAGTCAGGCTGTGTGACGGTTTCTGAACGTAGCTTCTTCTCTGAGTCAGGCTGTGTGACGGTTTCTGAACATAGCTTCTTCTCTGAGTCAGGCTGTGTGACAGTTTCTGAACGTAGCGTCTCCTCTGAGTCAGGCTGTGTGATGGTTTCTGAACGTAGCTTCTTCTCTGAGTCAGGCTGTGTGACGGTTTTAGAGCGTAGCTTCTCTGAGTCAGGCTGTGTGACAGTTTTAGACCGTAGCTCCTCTGAGTCAGGCTGTGTGATGGTTTCTGAATGTAGCTTCTTCTCTGAGTCAGGCTGTGTGACGGTTTTAGAGCGTAGCTTCTTCTCTGAGTCAGGCTGTGTGACGGTTTTAGAGCGTAGCTTCTCTGAGTCAGGCTGTGTGATGGTTTTAGAGCGTAGCTTCTCTGAATCAGGCTGTGTGACGGTTTTAGAGCGTAGCTTCTTCTCTGAGTCAGGCTGTGTGACGGTTTCTGAACGTAGCTTCTTCTCTGAGTCAGGCTGTGTGACGTTTTTAGAGTGTAGCTTCTCTGAGTCAGGCTGTGTGACGGTTTTAGAGCGTAGCTTCTTCTCTGAGTCAGGCTGTGTGACGGTTTCTGAACGTAGCATCTTCTCTGAGTCAGGCTGTGTGACGGTTTCTGAACGTAGCTTCTTCTCTGAGTCAGGCTGTGTGATGGTTTAAAAGCGTAGCTTCTTCTCTGAATCAGGCTGTGTGACGGTTTCTGAACGTAGCTTCTCCTCTGAGTCAGGCTGTGTGACGGTTTCTGAACGTAGCTTCTTCTCTGAGTCAGGCTGTGTGATGGTTTAAAAGCGTAGCTTCTTCTCTGAATCAGGCTGTGTGACGGTTTCTGAACGTAGCTTCTTCTCTGAGTCAGGCTGTGTGACGGTTTTAGAGCGTAGCTCCTCCTCTGAGACAGGCTGTGTGACGGGTTTAGAGCGTAGCTTCTCTGAGTCAGGCTGTGTGACGGTTTTCGAGCGTAGCTTCTTCTCTGAGTCAGGCTGTGTGATGGTTTTAGAGCGTAGCTTCTTCTCTGAGTCAGGCTGTGTGATGGTTTTAGAGCGTAGCTTCTTCTCTGAGTCAGGCTGTGTATAGTGTGGACACTCTTCCATATTTCCGTGTCAGTACTGTACCACAGCAACACCTTAGTTACCATCAGGATCTTCATCACTAGTCCAGATCTCTTCTCATTTAGACCCAGGCTACAGATCATTATCTATGTCCAGTCTAGGCTTCATACAAGGCAGCATGCCCATGTCGCCTTTACCACATGGAAATACATACATGGCCCGAAATTATGACTTGGTTTATTAACATTGTAATATTGTAGCTATGCCTACTTATAAGGAATTGCCCTATACCTGAATACCCAAATCACATCAATTTAGGGCTGGGCGATATGGCCAAAATATCAGATTATAATACGTGTCTTCTTTTTGATGGATGGTGGGCTTTCTCTATTCTCATTGTTTTACGCTCAATCAAACTAGGAGAAAACTGACAGTGTAGTCTAATTGTTAGAACTGTTAAACATGTTTCACTTTATCAATATACCTTTATATATATTTTATTTATCTATTTTACCTTTATTTAACTAGGCAAGTCAGTTAATTAAGAACAAATTCTTATTTACAATGATGGCCTATCCCAGGCCAAACCTGGATGATGCTGGGCCAATTGTTCACCACCCTATGGGACTCCCAATCACAGCCGGATGTGATTCAGCCTGGATTCGAACCAGGGACTGTAGTGACACCTCTTGCACTGAGATGCAGTGCCTTAGACCGCTGCGCCACAGCCTTTATAGATGATATTGTAAAAAATCTATACTGGTATGTGTATCCATAATGCTGTACTATAGAAGGTGATAAATCTATACTGGTATGTGGATCTATAAAACTGTACTTTAGAAGGTGATAAATCTATACTGGTATGTGGATCCATAATGCTGTACTATAGAAGGTGATATATCTATACTGGTATGTGGATCCATAATGCTGTACTATAGAAGGTGATATATCTATACTGGTATGTGGATCCATAATGCTGTACTATAGAAGGTGATATATCTATACTGGTATGTGGATCCATAATGCTGTACTATAGAAGGTGATATATCTATACTGGTATGTGGATCTATAAAGCTGTACTATAGAAGGTGATATATCTATACTGGTATGTGGATCTATAAAGCTGTACTATAGAAGGTGATATATCTATACTGGTATGTGGATCCATAATGCTGTACTATAGAAGGTGATATATCTATACTGGTATGTGGATCCATAATGCTGTACTATAGAAGGTGATATATCTATACTGGTATGTGGATCCATAATGCTGTACTATAGAAGGTGATATATCTATACTGGTATGTGTATACATAATGCTGTACTATAGAAGGTGATATATCTATACTGGTATGTGGATCTATAATGCTGTACTTTAGGAGATGATAAATCTATACTGTGTCATGATGTTGGCCTGTGGGTAAGGTTTATGACCCTCCATAAATACCTTTCTCCCTTCCCCTCTCTCTCTGACTCTACTGAAGGACTCTCGAATAGCCTTTGTTAAACATAGAGAGCCTGGGAACATCAAACAAGTGGGGGGAAAGGAACCATATTTCGGTAATAGAACCAGTTGGAAATATGCGTTGGTACTTAATGAATATGGATGTCAGTTCGGTTGTCATCTGAGACATTATGACTGATGACAGGACGACATAAACTGTACCTGAGAAAGTATACACACTCTAGTTATCAGATTCACATGGAATTGTTGTGCAATTTAAATGTTTAATATTGAAATTGTTTGTTAGAAGATTAAATGTAATTTTAGCTTCCAAATGAGAGAATTGGGTTTTCATAAGGAAAGAGCCCTGCTCAATCAGTGGCCCGCCCGTGTGAAGAGACATGGGTTATACACTATGAAACACACCCTTCTCCCTCTCCACTATATAAGCCCTTGACGAAAATGTAACCTTGTGTTCCGGGTACGTGAGGTCTGCAGCCTCTACGTTAAAAAGGACTAACATGTCAAGTACAGAACTAAGCCAACCTCAGCGTGAGCTTTGGTTGTGAATGGTATGAACTTTGAACTCTTATTCACTACAGAAGTGATACCTCCTAGCCGTTGAGTTAGCAGCGGCCGCTGTAAACGTGGGCTAGGAAAGGACGGACGACGTATCCAGTCGAACACACAACGAAGATACTACAACGTACCCAATTTACCACCAGAGCCATTCTTCCGAGGACAGGAAGATCTCTGTTGGCCAACCCGGCCAGCATCTACGACCAACCTACCGAAGCGCAGCTCAGAGTAAATATTTATTGCATTTTCCTTTTCCAAATGGGCGGTAATTTAGAATGCATAAGATTCTGTATTTACGATAGAGTAGCTGCCTACGGCCCGATAGAGACATAGCTCCTCCCTTTGTTCCTCAGTCTTCCCGCTCTTTCATTCAAGCCCAACCCCCTCTCTTTGTGTAACAAGCCATCATACAGGTTCCGTCCACCAGGGACGTTTTCTGTATGACATAATTTACATTCTGTGTATATGTAATTCTGTGTGATTAGTTAGGTATTTAGGAAATAAATAATTTAATCCAGCATAGCCAAAGACACGACAACTGGTATGTGTATCCATAAAGCTGTACTTTAGAAGATGATATATCTATACTGGTATGTGGATCCATAAAGCTGTACTTTAGAAGATGATATATCTATACTGGTATGTGGATCCATAATGCTGTACTATAGAAGGTGATAATTCTATACTGGTATGTGGATCCATAATGCTGTACTATAGAAGGTGATAAATCTATACTGGTATGTGGATCCATAATGCTGTACTATAGAAGGTGATAAATCTATACTGGTATGTGTATCCATAATGCTGTACTATAGAAGGTGATATATCACCCAGCCCTACATCAGCTTCTAACCATGCAGTTCACAAGGCACATCTGTGTAAAGGCTGCAGTACATTCCTGTGATGAAAAGATCTCTGCTAGGTCGTGTCATGTTGTGATATAAAGAGCATGCTCTGGGTCTGCAAGGTTAGCTTAGGTATGTTTTACATTTTTCCTGCAGTCAAATGACCAATTCATATTTAATAAATAATAATAAACATAATTAATAAACATTATTTTATTTTATTTATTTTTGTTTCAAAGTATATTTTTTAAGACAAGAAACACTCTGTCACCCTGATTAATCTCACTGAGAAGAATGCTCCTCTTCTCTCTCTCCCTCTCCCCCTCTCTCCCTCCCCCTCTCTCTCTCTCCCCTCCCCCTCCATCCCCCTCTCCCCCTCCCTCCCCCTCTCTCTCTCCCTCTCCCTCTCCCCCTCCCTCCCCCTCTCCCTCTCTCTCTCTCCCTCTCCCTCTCTCTCCCTCTCCCCCTCTCTCCCTCCCCCTCTCTCTCTCTCCCCTCCCCCTCCATCCCTCTCTCCCCCTCCATCCCCCTCTCTCTCTCCCTCTCCCCCTCTCTCCCTCCCCCTCTCTCTCTCTCCCCTCCCCCTCCATCCCCCTCTCCCCCTCCCTCCCCCTCCCCCACACTCTCTCTCTCTCTCCCTCCCTCCCCCTCTCCCCTTCCATCCCCTTCTCCCTCTCTCCCTCCCTCCCCCTCTCCCCCTCCTTCCCCCTCTCTCTCTCTCTCTCTCTCGCAAATTAAATTCAAATTGCTTTATCGGCATGACGTAACAATGTACATATTGCCAAAGCTTAATTTGGAGATTTACAATTTTAACATAATAATAATCAATATTGTCAACGGGACAACAGTAACAACAATAAACAACAGTCAAAATAATCCTACATTGAAGAATAACAATAAGCATAAAGGACATGTGCAGGTTGATTGGTCTGTCAGACAGTAGTGCGCTGCCAACCCACAGCTCTCTGCGTCCTTCCCCAACAGGACGGGTAGCCTATCCTCATCAGAGAGGTCTTTGAAACCTTGAATAAGGGTTTCAAATTTGGGGAAATTACACTCTAATTGTTTTATATTTTTTACATTTTGTCAGGAAATGCAGCTCCGTCTCAGGTTCTGCTGTGGTGCAGTGGTTGCACAGCCTTTCCTCTACAGGGAGCCAGGTTTTCCTGTGTCTACCCTTCTCAATGGCAAGGCTGTGCTCACTGAGCCTGTACTTTGTCAAGGTTTTTCTAAGGTTTTGATCAGTAACCATGGTCAAGTAGTTAGCCACGGTGTACAGTCGATTTAGGGCCAGATAGCACTGCATTTGCTTTGTGCTTGTGTTTCCCAATAAGTAATGTAGTTTTGTTTTGACTGTGTTGTAATTTGGTTTATTCGTATTGATTGGATGTTCTGGTCCTGAGGCTTCAGTGTGTTAGTAGAACAGGTTTGTGAACTCAGCCCCAGGACCAGCTGGATGAGGGTCCTGAGGCTTCAGTGTGTTAGTAGAACAGGTTTGTGAACTCAGCCCCAGGACCAGCTGGATGAGGGTCCTGAGGCTTCAGTGTGTTAGTAGAACAGGTTTGTGAACTCAGTCCCAGGACCAGCTGGATGAGGGGACTCTTTTCTTTGCTCAGCTCTTGGCATTGCAGGGCTTGGTAATGATATGAGAGGGGGTCACTGTATTTTCGACACATCCAAAACTGAATTGCTATTTTTTATTTTTTTATTATTAGTGGATATTGGCCTAATTCCGCCCTGCATGCATTGTTTGTAGTTTTCCTCTGGACATGTAGGAGAATCTTACAGAACTCTGCATGCAGGGTTTCAATGGGGTGTTTGTCCCATTGGATGAAATCTTGTTTTGCAAGTGGACCCCACACCTCGCTGCCATAAAGTGCAATTGGTTCAATGACACATTACATTTTTTTTTTGCTAAATTTTAAAAGGCATTGCAATTTGTTTCTCTATGGCGTAGAATGCCCTGCGTGCTTTCTCTCTCACTGCCTCATTAAGGTGTCCAGCTGAGCTTATTTTTAAACCTCAGTAATTGTAGTGTGTGCAGTACTCTATATATTGTGTACCAAACTGAGAACTTTGGTCTAATTCCCTGAGATCTGGATCTTCCCTGGAAAAACATTATTTTAGTATATTTTTGGGTTTACTGCCAGGATCCGTCTCGCTTTCTCTCTCGCACGCTCTCTCTCTCTCTCTCTCACACACGCACGCACGCACGCACGCACGCACGCACACACGCACACACCCCCCCCCGCCCACACACACACTCTCTCTCTCTCTCTCTCTCTCACACACTCTCTCTCTGACTCTCTTTGACTCTCTCTCCCTCTCCTCTCTCTCTCCCTCTCCTCTTTCTCTCCCTCTCCCTCTCTGTTAGCGATACCGTCCCTAAACCTTCAGCTGGAAAAAAGCAGTGAGTCAAGGCAAGTTTAAGAAAAAGCACTAAGCAAACATTCCTCATTCCTCCTGGACGGCACAGTTCTGTTCCCAGAACAGCTCAACATTCCCTCATTCCTCCTGGACGGCACAGTTCTGTTCCCAGAACAGCTCAACATTCCCTCATTCCTCCTGGACGGCACAGTTCTGTTCCCAGAACAGCTCAACATTCCCTCATTCCTCCTGGACGGCACAGTTCTGTTCCCAGAACAGCTCAACATTCCCTCATTCCTCCTGGACGGCACAGTTCTGTTCCCAGAACAGCTCAACATTCCCTCATTCCTCCTGGACGGCACAGTTCTGTTCCCAGAACAGCTCAACATTCCCTCATTCCTCCTGGACGGCACAGTTCTGTTCCCAGAACAGCTCAACATTCCCTCATTCCTCCTGGACGGCACAGTTCTGTTCCCAGAACAGCTCAACATTCCCTCATTCTTTTTTTTTTTCCTCTCCAAAAGTGGTCTGACCTCACTGGGACAAGTTGGGTAGCTTGCATTAGGGAATAGGGTGCCATGTGGGATGTACCCCTTGATTCACTCTAAAGTCCATGGAGAAGAAACATCTTCTAAAGAACCCTGTTGACACTTTCACCTGTTCCTCTCCCAGCTGTGCAGGTGTCTTTGTTGATAAGCCACATGAGCGGACAGAGTCTGCTAGAGATTTCACTCACTCTGCTATTTCAACTTTGGGAGATACGGAGTCATTTTGATGATGAGTTGGGTTTTTTCTCTCTAAAGAAAGCGGTCTATTTACCTCCAGATAACCCAGAGCGATTATCAGAACGCCATATTATCTGATCTCAATGTAAACGCTCTCCTTCCAACAGCACTGGTCTAACAGAATGTACTGGTCGACAGCCAAGAAAACATGCATTGGCAACGACACCCAGAGCGACTTGCGGTACCCTGCTTTGCACTTCACACAATCTCTTTCTATCACACACACACACACACAGCCGACAGCAGACAGCAGACAGCAGACAGCAGCCACCCAAAGTCTGGAAAATCATCTAATAGGATGGATCTCAGCGCAGACAGGCAGCGCCTATGGAGCTACAGTCTGTTGGCACACACACACACACACACACACACACACACACACACACACACACACACAGTGAGCCTCATCCACAGCGGGCGGAGAGAGAACAAGATCAGCATTCCCGGTCCTCGTCGTCCTAGCACCAACACAACTTCCTGGTTTCACAGGCAGTAGGAAGCAGGCGAGACACCTAGGGAGCTTGTGTGTAACCGACTGGGGTGTGGAGTGAAGCCGACCTGGGTGTTAACCACATCCTGCTGTAGCTGCACATACAGGAACACCATAGACTGATGACTGAACACATTAACCTACTGGCTGAATTATAACCCTCGTTGTTTGACTGATGACTGAACACATTAACCTACTGGCTGAATTATAACCCTCGTTGTTTGACTGATGACTGAACACATTAACCTACTGGCTGAATTATAACCCTCGTTGTTTGACTGATGACTGAACACATTAACCTACTGGCTGAATTATAACCCTAGAATCTTGACTAGAACCAAAACATTTGATCATATTACTCCAGTGCTAGCCTCCCTACACTGGCTTCCTGTTAAGGCTAGGGCTGATTTCAAGGTTTTACTGCTAAACTAAAAAGCATTAGATGGGCTTCTTTTCGATTTCGTCCTGCCATACATACCTACACGTGCGCTACGGTCGCAAGACGCAGGCCTCCTTATTGTCCCTAGAATTTCTAAGCAAACAGCTGGAGGCAGGGCTTTCTCCTATAGAGCTCAATATTTATGGAATGGTCTGCCTACCCATGTGAGAGACGCAGACTCGGTCTCGACCTTTAAGTCTTTATTGAAGACTCATCTCTTCAGTAGGTCCTATGATTGAGTGTAGTCTGGCCCAGGAGTGTGAAGGTGAACGGAAAGACACTGGAGCAACGAACCGCCCTTGCTGTCTCTGCCTGACCGGTTCCCCTCTCTCCACTGGGATTATCTGCCTCTAACCCTATTACAGGGGCTGAGTCACTGGCTTACTGGTGCTCTTCCATGCCGTCCCTAGGAGGGGTGCGTCACTTGAGTGGGTTGAATCACTGGTGTGATCTTCCTGTCCGGGTTGGCGCCCCCCTCGGGTTTGTGCTGTGGGGGAGATCTTCGTGGGCTATACTCGGCCTTATCTCAGGATAGTAAGTTGGTAGTTGAAGATATCCCTCTAGTGGTGTGGGGGCTGTGCTTTGGCAAAGTGGGTGGGGTTATATCCTGCCTGGTTGGCCCTGTCCGGGGATGTCGTCAGATAGGGTCACAGTGTCTCCCAACCCCTCCTGTCTCAGCCTCCAGTATTTATGCTGCAATAGTTTGTGTCGGGGGGCAAGGGTCAGTCTGTTTTATCTGGAGTATTTCTCCTGTCTTATCCGGTGTCCTGTGTGAATTTAAGTATGCTCCCTCTAATTCTCTCTCCCTCTCCCTCCCCTCCTGGAGGACCTGAGCCCTAGGACCATGCCTCAGGACAACCTGGCCTGATGACTCCTTGCTGTCCCCAGTCCACCTGGTCGTCCTGCTGCTCCAGTTTCAACTGTTCTGCCTGCGGCTATGAAACCCTGACCTGTTCACTGGACGTGCTACCTTGTCCCGGACCTGCTGTTTTGGACTCTCTCTCTACCGCACCTTCTGTCTCTAACTCTGAATGATTGGCTATGAAATGCCAACTGACATTTACTCCTGCAGTGCTGACCTGTTGCACCCTCTACAACCACTGTGATTATTATTATCTGACCCTGCTGGTCATCTATGAACATCTTGGCCACGTTCTGTTATAATCTCCACCAGGCACAGCCAGAAGAGGACTGGCCACCCCTCATAGCCTGGTTCTTCTCTAGGTTTCTTCCTAGGTTCTGGCCTTTCTAGGGAGTTTTTCCTAGCCACCGTGCTTCTACATCTGCATTGCTTGCTGTTTGGGGTTTTAGGCTGAGTTTCTGTACAGCACTTTGTGACATCAGCCGATCACGTTGTGACATTGGCTGATGTAAAAATGGTTTTATAAAAGAATTTGATTGAAATTTGATTGATGAACCTACTGACTGATTTATTACCCTCCTTGTTTGACTGATGACTGAACACATTAACCTACTGGCTGAATTATAACCCTCGTTGTTTGACAAACATCTACCAGAGATGACTACTGACAGGATATTGAAAGTACACTAAGGGCCGGTTTCCCATGAAAAGTATGTTCAACGGGGAATCTGAAATGTAAAGTGTCACCCTTCACTAATTGCATAGTATTTTATAGAAAAAAGATGTAGGCTACAGTTCTCAAATCCACCAAAAACTGCTTGTGAGGAGACATGAAGTTGGGGGGCCAAACCTCCCACCGCCACGATGGGGAGATATTTACTCAAGCTCTGTTCTGTCTCTGTTGCCCTACTCACGTTCTCTGTCCATGTCCCTGTCTCTGTCTCTGTTCAAGTCTCTGTTTCTGTCTCTGTCCCTGTCTCTGTCCATGTCTCTATCCCTGTCTCTGTCTCTGTCCATCTCTCTGTCTCTGTCCCTGTCTCTGTCCCTGTCTCTGTCTATCTGTCCATGTCTCTATCCCTGTCTCTGTCCCTGTCTCTGTCCATCTCTCTGTCTCTGTCCCTGTCTGTCCCTGTCTCTCTGTCCATGTCTCTATCCCTGTCTCTGTCTCTGTCCATCTCTCTCTGTCCCTGTCCCTGTCTATGTATTTGTCAATGTCTCTGTCTCAGTCCATCTCTCTCTCGGTCCTTGTCCCTGTCTCTGTCCATGTCTCTGTCAATGTCTCTGTCTCTGTCCCTTTCACTGTGTCTATCCCTATCTCTATCTCTGTCCCTGTCTCTGTTGCCCTACTCATGTTCCTTGTCTCTGTCTTTATTCTCTGAGGGGGGAAAAACTGCCTCCTCATGAAACGTTGAAGCAATTTCAAAATGCCTAACACGTTTTCTTTCTACTCTCCCCCTCAGCTCCGTTATTGGATACTACGTGGGTAGAACAGTTTGTGTACGGACGTCACACAGGAGAAACATAGGAGATGCTTGTAATGGCATCATAAAGTAGCAAAAATAAATTCAATTAAATTCACTAGAAACTACGGGGGAATTAAAATTAGGCCTACAGTTACATCTCCAGCCTCAAAGTCTTCAGAAAGAAACTTGTGAATGTAAAAATGCTTCCGTACAGGATGTCACACTGGCATGCAGGATGCCTTTTGTCCACTGGGGGCAGAATATTCAAACCTGTAACAGCTGGCATGCAGGATGCATTTTGTCCACTGGGGGCAGAATACTCAAACCTGTAACAGCTGGCATGCAGGATGCCTTTTGTCCACTGGGGGCAGAATACTCAAACCTGTAACAGCTGGCATGCAGGATGCCTTTTGTCCACTGGGGGCAGAATATTCAAACCTGTAACAGCTGGCATGCAGGATGCCTTTTGTCCACTGGGGGCAGAATACTCAAACCTGTAACATCTGGCATGCAGGATGCCTTTTGTCCACTGGGGGCAGAATACTCAAACCTGTAACAGCTGGCATGCAGGATGCCTTTTGTCCACTGGGGGCAGAATATTCAAACCTGTAACAGCTGGCATGCAGGATGCCTTTTGTCCACTGGGGGCAGAATACTCAAACCTGTAACATCTGGCATGCAGGATGCCTTTTGTCCACTGGGGGCAGAATACTCAAACCTGTAACAGCTGGCATGCAGGATGCCTTTTGTCCACTGGGGGCAGAATATTCAAACCTGTAACAGCTTGTAGTAGAGAAATAAAACGGTAACATTTTACATCTGGGTATGAATGACCTCATTGGCTCTTCTCGGTTGGCACATTAGTATGTTTCTGGGAAGTCACTGGGTACAAGTTTATGACAGTAAATGAACTGCCAGTCAGAGCTAAAGTACACAAGTACACACACACACCCACACACTAAAAAATCATATTTATTTTATTTTATTTATTTAACTAGGCAAGTCAGTTAAGAACAAATTCTTATTTACAATGACGGCCTACCAAAAGGCCTCCTGCGGGGACGCGACGCTGGGATTAAAAATAAAATAAAAAATATAGGACAAAACACACATCACGACAAGAGAGACAACACTACATAAAGAGAGACCTCAGACAACAACACAACATGGCAGCGGCTGATCGGGCGGGGAAGAGCATGTAGAACGACACTAGCAGAGGGCTGTAGGTTGCCACTAGATAATGGTTCAGCCACCACGTCTGTCCGGCCAGAACAAGTCCGGGTTGTCTTAACAACCAGTTTATTCCACATATATAAACTACCGTTCAAAAAGTTTAGAGTTTTGAACAGTAGTGTAGGTTCACCACTCCTCTGTGTTGACAGCTGCCAGTGGGCGACAGTTTAACATACGTAGTTCAACAGGAAGGAACAGAAATTATTACCATGAGATTACATAGAAAACATACAGGCCCATAGACTAGACTGGGGAGATATACATGTTTCTATATAGTAGACCAGATTACATAGAAAACATACAGGCCCATAGACTAGACTGGGGAGATATACATGTTTCTATATAGTAGACCAGATTACATAGAAAACATACAGGCCCATAGACTAGACTGGGGAGATATACATGTTTCTATACAGTAGACCAGATTACATAGAAAACATACAGGCCCATAGACTAGACTGGGGAGATATACATGTTTCTATACAGTAGACCAGATTACATAGAAAACATACAGGCCCATAGACTAGACTGGGGAGATATACATGTTTCTATATAGTAGACCAGATTACATAGAAAACATACAGGCCCATAGACTAGACTGGGGAGATATACATGTTTCTATATAGTAGACCAGATGACATAGAAAACATACAGGCCCATAGACTAGACTGTGGAGATATACATGTTTCTATATAAGTAGACCAGATGACATAGAAAACATACAGGCCCATAGACTAGACTGGGGAGATATACATGTTTCTATATAGTAGACCAGATTACATAGAAAACATACAGGCCCATAGACTAGACTGTGGAGATATACATGTTGCTATACAGTAGACCAGATTACATAGAAAACATACAGGCCCATAGACTAGACTGGGGAGATATACATGTTTCTATATAGTAGACCAGATGACATAGAAAACATACAGGCCCATAGACTAGACTGGGGAGATATACATGTTTCTATACAGTAGACCAGATTACATAGAAAACATACAGGCCCATAGACTAGACTGTGGAGATATACATGTTGCTATACAGTAGACCAGATTACATAGAAAATACGTAGAAATCACTTCCAGGACAAAGAGCCAATACTGGTACACATTAGAACCGAAACGTGACCGTGATGTAACCCGAGGTCTGCGTATGTGCATGAGACCACGACCAACGTAGAATAGTGACTGACCAACGTGGAATAGTGACTGACCAATGTGGAATAGTGACTGACCAATGTGGAATAGTGACTGACCAATGTGGAATAGTGACTGACCAACATGGAATAGTGACTGACCAACGTGGAATAGTGACTGACCAATGTGGAATAGTGACTGACCAATGTGGAATAGTGACTGACCAATGTGGAATAGTGACTGACCAATGTGGAATAGTGACTGACCAATGAGGAATAGTGACTGCGCCATGAGGAATAGTGACTGCGCCATGAGGAATAGTGACTGACCAACATGGAATACTGACTGCGTCATGAGGAATAGTGACTGACCAATGTGGAATAGTGACTGACCAACATGGAATAGTGACTGCGCCATGAGGAATAGTGACTGATCAACATGGAATACTGACTGACCAACATGGAATAGTGACTGACCAGTGTGGAATAGCGACCGACCAACGTGGAATAGTGACTAACCAACATGGAATAGTGACTGACCAAAGTTGGAATAGTGATTGACCAATGTGGAATAGTGACTAACCAACATGGAATAGTGACTGACCAAAGTTGGAATAGTGCATGACCAATGTGGAATAGTGACTGCGCCACGAGGAAAGGCTAAATGTACCATAAGCTACATAAGGCTACACACACGGTAGTGTTACGAAACCCACAACTAGCCTTCTGGTATTGTTGCACTGGCTTTGTCTAGTGGGTCTTAGACCTAGTTACATGGTCTATAACCTGAATCAATGTGTGCATTTATGTGAGAAATCAGCATTTGAGGACCGTGTATGACGCACATGTTCCCAGGACACAGCAATCCAGTGCCAACTCCGTCTAGACCTCTGGGTCAGCCAATCTAAGCAGACTATTATTAGTTCAGATGATGATAAAATGTTAATGTGTACAAAAAGGAAAATACCAAACTAAAGACTCCAAAACAAAGGAAAGGCCTCAAGTCCACTAAACAAACCCAGCAGTCTAACAAGTCAACTAAACAAACCCAGCAGTCTAACAAGTCCACTAAACAAACCCAGCAGTCCAACAAGTCAACTAAACAAACCCAGCAGTCTAACAAGTCCACTGAACAAACCCAGCAGTCCAACAAGTCCACTAAACAAACCCAGCAGTCTAACAAGTCCACTAAACAAACCCAGCAGTCCAACAAGTCCACTAAACAAACCCAGCAGTCCAACAAGTCCACTAAACAAACCCAGCGGTCCAACAAGTCCACTAAACAAACCCAGCAGTCCAACAAGTCCACTAAACAAACCCAGCAGTCCAACAAGTCCACTGAACAAACCCAGCAGTCCAACAAGTCCACTGAACAAACCCAGCAGTCCAACAAGTCCACTAAACAAACCCAGCAGTCCAACAAGTCCACTAAACAAACCCAGCAGTCCAACAAGTCCACTAAACAAACCCAGCAGTCCAACTAGTCCACTAAACAAACCCAGCAGTCCAACAAGTCCACTAAACAAACCCAGCAGTCCAACAAGTCCACTAAACAAACCCAGCAGTCTAACAAGTCCACTAAACAAACCCAGCAGTCCAACAAGTCCACTGAACAAACCCAGCAGTCCAACAAGTCCACTGAACAAACCCAGCAGTCCAACAAGTCCACTGAACAAACCCAGCAGTCCAACAAGTCCACTAAACAAACCCAGCAGTCCAACAAGTCCACTGAACAAACCCAGCAGTCCAACAAGTCCACTGAACAAACCCAGCAGTCCAACTAGTCCACTAAACAAACCCAGCAGTCCAACAAGTCCACTAAACAAACCCAGCAGTCCAACAAGTCCACTAAACAAACCCAGCAGTCTAACAAGTCCACTAAACAAACCCAGCAGTCCAACAAGTCCACTAAACAAACCCAGCAGTCCAACAAGTCCACTAAACAAACCCAGCAGTCCAACAAATCCACTAAACAAACCCAGCAGTCCAACAAGTCCACTAAACAAACCCAGCAGTCCAACAAGTCCACTAAACAAACCCAGCGGCCCAACAAGTCCACTAAACAAACCCAGCGGTCCAACAAGTCTACTAAACAAACCCAGCGGTCCAACAAGTCCACTAAACAAACCCAGCGGTCCAACAAGTCCACTAAACAAACCCAGCAGTCCAACAAGTCCACTAAACAAACCCAGCAGTCCAACAAGTCTACTAGACAAACCCAGCATGTCCAACAAGTCCACTGAACAAACCCAGCAGTCCAACAAGTCCACTAAACAAACCCAGCAGTCCAACAAGTCTACTAAACAAACCCAGCAGTCCAACAAGTCCACTAAACAAACCCAGCAGTCCAACAAGTCCACTAAACAAACCCAGCAGTCCAACAAGTCCACTGAACAAACCCAGCAGTCCAACAAGTCCACTGAACAAACCCAGCAGTCCAACAAGTCCACTAAACAAACCCAGCAGTCCAACAAGTCCACTGAACAAACCCAGCAGTCCAACAAGTCCACTGAACAAACCCAGCAGTCCAACAAGTCCACTGAACAAACCCAGCAGTCCAACAAGTCCACTGAACAAACCCAGCAGTCCAACAAGTCCACTGAACAAACCCAGCAGTCCAACAAGTCCACTGAACAAACCCAGCAGTCCAACAAGTCCACTGAACAAACCCAGCAGTCCAACAAGTCCACTAAACAAACCCAGCAGTCCAACAAGTCCACTGAACAAACCCAGCAGTCCAACAAGTCCACTAAACAAACCCAGCAGTCTAACTAGTCCACTAAACAAACCCAGCAGTCCAAAAAGTCCACTAAACAAACCCAGCAGTCCAACAAGTCCACTAAACAAACCCAGCAGTCCAACAAGTCCACTAAACAAACCCAGCAGTCCAACAAGTCCACTGACTTCTGAACACGACAGGAGCAGGGTTCAGTGAGGTGCACGGGGAATGGCGGACTGTGATTGGCTGATACAGGTGACTTGTAGGTACCACTAATGAGGAAATATGGGGTGTTGGGTAAATGCAACTCACTACTAGGATAGATGTGTTGTAACTGCTAAACAAGAGCATAACTACAAATGGTGAAGATGCCTCCTGGCAGCTACAGAGGGTCCTGAGCCGAGAGGGAGGGAGGGAGGGAGAGAGCAAGAGAGAGAGAGAGAGAGGGATAAGAAGAGGTGTCACTCTTTGCCCCACACACACAGCCCACTGTGTCAATGAAACACAATGGTATTCATTACACCTGCCAGTCTGCCACCACACCTACATGATGTATAATTTATCTCTTTTAATTATTCAAACCAGCAGTGGTAGTGACAGCTATCGCCTTTCTGCGCTGTGTGTGTGTGTGTGTGTGTGTGTTGCGCGTGGCAGCAGCAGCTTTAACAGAGTGCCTCCAGTATTTCACACAGCTCATTGACTTTGTAGTGTGACACATCACTGGCTGTTTTTACAGAGTGGTAGACAAGGAGAGGATCAGCCCGTAAGGCAACGCTACAGATACATTAGAGATACATGTCTGTCTGCTCCCTGTAAACTGGGATCTGGGGATGGGCTAGTGGTGGTGGGAGAGAGGGGAGGCCGACACACCGTGAAGGACTAGGGGGATTGGAGCTACTAGGTAACTATATGGTAGGTCGTGTAGACTGGCCATAATGAGAGAAGGCATAGCATCACGTCTCCTGTCCCCCGAAGAGTTAGACAAGGTGTCAGACCATCACAGAAATACTACAGCACAATTCTAACTACCTTTATCACAAATTCAGTGAAAAGAGGATGAATCAAAAAACCAGTGTATGTCTGTCTGTGTAATATTTTATTGTGTAGAAGGAATAACGACTTCTTAGATATTCAATGAAACCAAAACCCTGGCCCCAACATCAATACAGTCACTATCAAACAGGGTTGGGGTCAATTCCATTTTAATTCCAGTCAATTCAGAAATAAAACCAAATTCCAATTGAAAAGCATTGAAGAGAATATACATTTGAATGTACTTCCTGAATTGACTGGAATTAAATGGAAATTGACCCTCGACCCTGCTATCAAACTATCAAACCAGGCTGACAACATGTGATTAATGATGGTGTGAGTGTTCCAGTGTAACCCAGTGTTTCCTCTATATTCTTTGAGCAGCGGCACCTCCGTCTGAGATCCTGAGCACTCTGGAGTAGGTTTTCATCAAGGATCTCTCTGTACTTTGCTACGTTTATCTTTCCCTCCATCCTGACTATTCTCCCATCTCCATAGAGGAACTCTGGAGCTCTGTCAGAGTGACCATCGGGTTCTTTGTCACCTCCCTGACCAAGGCCCTTATCCCTCGATTGCTCAGTTTGGCCGGGCGGCCAGCCAGCTCTAGGAGGAGTCTTGGTGGTTCCAAACTTCTTCCAGTTAAGAATGATGGAGGCTACTGTGTTTTTGGGACCGTCAAGGCTGCAGAAATGTTTTGGTACCCTTCCCCAGATCTGTACCTCGACACAATCCTGTCTCGGAGCTCTATGGACAATTTCTTCGACCTCACGGTTTGTTTTTTGCTCTGACATGCACTGTCAACTGTGGGACCTTGTATAGACAGGTGTGTGCCTTTCCACATTATGTCTAATCAATTTAATTTACCACAGATGGACTCCAATCAAGTTGTAGAAACATCTCAAGGATGATCAATGGAAACAGGATGCACCTGAGCTCAATTTTGAGTCCCATAGCAAAGGGTCTGAATACTTATAAGGTATTTCTGTTTTTTTATTTTAATACATTTGCAAAGAATACAAAACATTGTTCTTGCTTTGTCATTAAGGGGTATTGTGATGTCATTATGGGGTATTGTGATGTCATTATGGGGTATTGTGATGTCATTAAGGGGTATTGTGATGTCATTATGGGGTATTGTGATGTCATTATGGGGTATTGTGATGTCATTATGGGGTATTGTGATGTCATTAAGGGGTATTGTGATGTCATTATGGGGTATTGTGATGTCATTATGGGGTATTGTGATGTCATTATGGGGTATTGTGTGTAGATTGATGAAGATTCTTTTTTTTATTTAATCCATTTTAGAATAAGGCTGTAACGTAACACAATGTGGAAAAAGTCAAGGGGTCTGAATACTTTCCGAATGCACTGTATATGATAAATTAATATAGGGAAACATTGGGTTACACTGGAACACTCACGACATCATTACAACACTGGGTTACCCTGGAACACTCACAACATCATTACAACACTGAGTTACCCTGGAACACTCACAAAATCATTACAACACTGGGTTACACTGGAACACTCACGACATCATTACAACACTGGGTTACCCTAGAACACTCACAAAATCATGAATCACATGTGGGATTCTGTTGTCAGCCTGGTTTAATAGTTTGATAGCAGGATTGGGGTAAATTCTCATGTCTTTTTACTTTCATATACGGATATAAAATGTATATAATTTTCGGGATGGTAAAACATTGTCAGTGTAAACTTAAACGACTATAACCAGATATAAAATATGTAGAAAAGATAATATGGCAATATATTTTAATAAGATCATCTTTGAGAACTAACAATCACCAAAATAAAACTAGACAGTCAGGGAGAATCTGACATTCCCAAAATGTCAAGACACGGCACTCAGATAGCATAAGCCATGGCAAAATGTGTTGAATTGCAGGAAATTCGCCTTAAAAGTGAACAACCCAGGGTGACCTCTAGCAGAAAGATGACTCAGAGCCTCAGGGCCAGAACTGGGGTAGTGACAGCACACACACACACACACAGAGAGACACACACACACACACACACACACACACACACACACACACACACACACATCTGTGGTAGTGACAGCACACACACACACACATCTGGGGTAGTGACAGCACACACACACACACACATCTGGGGTAGAGACAGCACACACATCTGGGGTAGTGACAGCACACACATCTGGGGTAGTGACAGCACACACATCTGGAGTAGTGACAGCACACACATCTGGAGTAGTGACAGCACACACATCTGGAGTAGTGACAGCACACACACACACACACACACACACACACACACACACACACACACACACACACACACACACACACACACACACACACACACACACACACACACACACACACACACACACACACACACACACACACCTGGGGTAGTGACAGCACACACACACATCTAGGGTAGTGACAGCACACACACACACACACACACATCTGGGGCAGTAACAGCAGGCTGTGTCAAATGGCCCAAAGGGCTCTGGCCTAAAGTAGTGCAGTATATAGGGAATAGGGTGCCATTTGGGATGCATCCAGGCCAGCAAAGTGTCTCCTTCAGACAGGCCTTTACCCTCCACTCAGGTTAACAGACCACTTCAGACAGGCCTTTACCCTCCACTCAGGTTAACAGACCACTTCAGACAGGCCTTTACCCTCCACTCAGGTTAACAGACCACTTCAGACAGGCCTTTACCCTCCACTCAGGTTAACAGACCACTTCAGACAGGCCTTTACCCTCCACTCAGGTTAACAGACCACTTCAGACAGGCCTTTACCCTCCACTCAGGTTAACAGACCACTTCAGACAGGCCTTTACCCTCCACTCAGGTTAATAGACCACTTCAGACAGGCCTTTACCCTCCACTCAGGTTAACAGACCACTTCAGACAGGCCTTTACCCTCCACTCAGGTTAACAGACCACTTCAGACAGGCCTTTACCCTCCACTCAGGTTAACAGACCACTTCAGACAGGCCTTTACCCTCCACTCAGGTTAACAGACCACTTCAGACAGGCCTTTACCCTCCACTCAGGTTAATAGACCACTTCAGACAGGCCTTTACCCTCCACTCAGGTTAACAGACCACTTCAGACAGGCCTTTACCCTCCACTCAGGTTAACAGACCACTTCAGACAGGCCTTTACCCTCCACTCAGGTTAATAGACCACTTCAGACAGGCCTTTACCCTCCACTCAGGTTAACAGACCACTTCAGACAGGCCTTTACCCTCCACTCAGGTTAACAGACCACTTCAGACAGGCCTTTACCCTCCACTCAGGTTAACAGACCACTTCAGACAGGCCTTTACCCTCCACTCAGGTTAACAGACCACTTCAGACAGGCCTTTACCCTCCACTCAGGTTAACAGACCACTTCAGACAGGCCTTTACCCTCCACTCAGGTTAACAGACCACTTCAGACAGGCCTTTACCCTCCACTCAGGTTAACAGACCACTTCAGACAGGCCTTTACCCTCCACTCAGGTTAACACACTTCACTACATTACAACGGCTTGATTTGTTTGATCTGAGCAATTCTTCTTAGCTAGCTACATAGCCGTCTTTGTATCAAAGATAATTGTGTAGTTTAGAGTAATTGAGTAATTATCGAGGCTAGCTATCTTCGTCCTCCTAACGTAGTCAACACTGCTAGCTGCTAGCTAGCTAGTCATCACTGCTAGCTAGCCAACTTCTACCGACTAGCAGCACTGCAGAAACTATTACATTACAACGTAACGACTTGATTAGTGTGGTGTTAGTGTTAGTTAGCCAGCTACATAGTTGTCTTTGCTGTCTCTGTATCTAAGATAATTGTGTAGTTTGAGTTTGAGTATTATCGAGGTGAGCTAGCCAGCCGCGACGCGGCGCCTGACTTAGTCAACACACCTAGTCATCATTAACCCACTGCCAGCTAGCCAACCGTTACCGACTAGCAGCGCTGTAGATACTAATACTTTACAACGGAACGATTTGACTAGTGCAGTGTTACCTAGCTAGCTACTTAGTTGTCTTTGTCATAGCTTGATAATTGTTAGCTAGCCAGCCATCGAGGTTAGCTAGCCAGCTATTTCCGTCCCCCGCAACGCCATTTTTCCTAACCCAGCCAACTATTACCGACGAGCAGCATTGTAGAAACTAAATACATTACAAGGAACGTCTTGATTAGTGTTATGTTAGCTAGCTAGCTACAAAGTTGCTTTGTATCATGACAAGGTGTAGTACTGAAACTATCGAGGTTACCTAGCCAGCTACACGTTCAAAGTCAACAACGCAGCCACTGCTAGCTAGCCTACTCCACCAGCCAGCAGTACTGTATCATTTTAGTCAATAAGATTTTTGCAACGTAAGCTTAACTTCCTGAACATTCGAGACGTGTAGTCCACTTGTCATTCCAATCTCCTTTGCATTAGCGTAGCCTCTTCTGTAGCTTGTCTACTATGTGTCTGTCTATCCCTGTTCTCTCTCCTCTGCACAGGCCATACAAACGCTCCACACCGCGTGGCCGCTGCCACTCTAACCTGGTGGTCCCAGTGCGCACGACCCACGTGGAGTTCCAGGTCTCCGGCAGCCTCTGGAACTGCCGGTCTGCGGCCAACAAGGCTGAGTTCATCTCAGCCTATGCTACCCTCCAGTCCCTAGACTTCCTGGCGCTGACGGAAACATGGATTACCACAGATAACACTGCTACTCCTACTGCTCTCTCCTCGTCTGACTACGTGTTCTCGCATACCCCTAGAGCATCGAGCCAGCGGGGTGGTGGCACTGGAATTCTCATCTCTCCCAAGTGGACATTCTCTCTTTCTCCCCTAACCCATCTGTCTATCTCTTCATTTGAATTCCATGCTGTCACAGTTACCAGCCCTTTCAAGCTTAACATCCTTATCATTTATCGCCCTCCAGGTTCCCTTGTAGAGTTCATCAATGAGCTTGACGCCTTGATAAGTTCCTTTCCTGAGGATGGCTCACCTCTCACAGTTCTGGGTGACTTTAACCTCCCCACGTCTACCTTCGACTCATTCCTCTCTGCATCCTTCATTCCAATCCTCTCCTCTTTCGACCTCACCCTCTCACCTTCCCCCCCTACTCACAAGGCAGGCAATACGCTTGACCTCATCTTTACTAGATGCTGTTCTTCCACTAATCTCATTGCAACTCCCCTCCAAGTCTCCGACCACTACCTTGTATCCTTTTCCCTCTCGCTCTCATCCAACACTTCTCACTCTGCCCCTACTCGGATGGTATTGCGCCGTCCCAACCTTCGCTCTCTCTCTCCCGCTACTCTCTCCTCTTCCATCCAATCATCTCTTCCCTCTGCTCAAACCTTCTCCAACCTATCTCCTGATTCTGCCTCCTCAACCCTCCTCTCCTCCCTCTCTGCATCCTTTGATTTCCTCTGTCCCCTATCCTCCAGGCCGGCTCGGTCCTCCCCTCCTGCTCCGTGGCTCGACGACTCACTGCGAGCTCACAGAACAGGGCTCCGGGCAGCTGAGCGGAAATGGAGGAAAACTCACCTCCCTGCGGACCTGGCATCCTTTCACTCCCTCCTCTCTACATTTTCCTCTTCTGTCTCTGCTGCTAAAGCCACTTTCTACCACTCTAAACTCCAAGCATCTGCCTCTAACCCTAGGAAGCTCTTTGCTACCTTCTCCTCCCTCCTGAATCCTCCTCCCCCTCCCCCCCCCCCCTCCTCCCTCTCTGCGGATGACTTCGTCAACCATTTTGAAAAGAAGGTTGACGACATCCGATCCTCGTTTGCTAAGTCAAACGACACTGCTGGTCCTGCTCACACTGCCCTACCCTGTGCTTTGACCTCTTTCTCCCCTCTCTCTCCAGATGAAATCTCGCGTCTTGTGACAGCCGGCCGCCCAACAACCTGCCCACTTGACCCTATCCCCTCCTCTCTTCTCCAGACCATTTCCGGAGACCTTCTCCCCTACCTCACCTCGCTCATCAACTCATCCTTGACCGCTGGCTACGTCCCTTCCGTCTTCAAGAGAGCGAGAGTTGCACCCCTTCTGAAAAAACCTACACTCGATCCCTCCGATGTCAACAACTACAGACCAGTATCCCTTCTTTCCTTTCTCTCCAAAACTCTTGAACGTGCCGTCCTTGGCCAGCTCTCTTGCTATCTCTCTCAGAATGACCTTCTTGATCCTAATCAGTCAGGTTTCAAGACTGGGCATTCAACTGAGACTGCTCTTCTCTGTGTCACGGAGGCTCTCCGCACTGCTAAAGCTAACTCTCTCTCCTCTGCTCTCATCCTTCTAGACCTATCTGCTGCCTTTGATACCGTGAACCATCAGATCCTCCTCTCCACCCTCTCCGAGCTGGGCATCTCCGGCGCCGCCCACGCTTGGATTGCGTCCTACCTGACAGGTCGCTCCTACCAGGTGGCGTGGCGAGAATCTGTCTCCGCACCACGTGCTCTCACCACTGGTGTCCCCCAGGGCTCTGTTCTTGGCCCACTCCTATTCTCGCTATACACCAAGTCACTTGGCTCTGTCATATCCTCACATGGTCTCTCATATCATTGCTATGCAGATGACACACAATTAATCTTCTCCTTTCCCCCTTCTGACAACCAGGTGGCGAATCGCATCTCTGCATGTCTGGCAGACATATCAGTGTGGATGACGGATCACCACCTCAAGCTGAACCTCGGCAAGACGGAGCTGCTCTTCCTCCCGGGGAAGGACTGCCCGTTCCATGATCTCGCCATCACGGTTGACAACTCCCTTGTGTCCTCCTCCCAGAGTGCTAAGAGCCTTGGCGTGACCCTGGACAACACCCTGTCGTTCTCCACCAACATCAAGGCGGTGACCCGATCCTGTAGGTTCATGCTCTACAACATTCGCAGAGTACGACCCTGCCTCACACAGGAAGCGGCGCAGGTCCTAATCCAGGCACTTGTCATCTCCCGTCTGGATTACTGCAACTCGCTGTTGGCTGGGCTCCCTGCCTGTGCCATTAAACCCCTACAACTCATCCAGAACGCCGCAGCCCGTCTGGTGTTCAACCTTCCCAAGTTCTCTCACGTCACCCCACTCCTCCGCTCTCTCCACTGGCTTCCAGTCGAAGCTCGCATCCGCTACAAGACCATGGTGCTTGCCTACGGAGCTGTGAGGGGAACGGCACCTCCGTGCCTTCAGGCTCTGATCAGGCCCTACACCCAAACAAGGGCACTCCGTTCATCCACCTCTGGCCTGCTCGCCTCCCTACCACTGAGGAAGCACAGTTCCCGCTCAGCCCAGTCAAAACTGTTCGCTGCTCTGGCACCCCAATGGTGGAACAAGCTCCCTCACGACGCCAGGACAGCAGAGCCAATCACCACCTTCCGGAGACACCTGAAACCCCACCTCTTCAAGGAATACCTGGGATAGGATAAAGTAATCCTTCTAACCCCCCCTTAAAAGATTTAGATGCACTATTGTAAAGTGGTTGTTCCACTGGATATTATAAGGTGAATGCACCAATTTGTAAGTCGCTCTGGATAAGAGCGTCTGCTAAATGACTTAAATGTAATGTAAATGTAACAGACCACTTCAGACAGGCCTTTACCCTCCACTCAGGTTAATAGACCACTTCAGACAGGCCTTTACCCTCCACTCAGGTTAACAGACCACTTCAGACAGGCCTTTACCCTCCACTCAGGTTAACAGACCACTTCAGACAGGCCTTTACCCTCCACTCAGGTTAACAGACCACTTCAGACAGGCCTTTACCCTCCACTCAGGTTAATAGACCACTTCAGACAGGCCTTTACCCTCCACTCAGGTTAACAGACCACTTCAGACAGGCCTTTACCCTCCACTCAGGTTAACAGACCACTTCAGACAGGCCTTTACCCTCCACTCAGGTTAACAGACCACTTCAGACAGGCCTTTACCCTCCACTCAGGTTAACAGACCACTTCAGACAGGCCTTTACCCTCCACTCAGGTTAACAGACCACTTCAGACAGGCCTTTACCCTCCACTCAGGTTAACAGACCACTTCAGACAGGCCTTTACCCTCCACTCAGGTTAACAGACCACTTCAGACAGGCCTTTACCCTCCACTCAGGTTAACAGACCACTTCAGACAGGCCTTTACCCTCCACTCAGGTTAACAGACCACACAAAGAACCCCTGAATAAATCTGCTACTGATACAAACCATCAGCTACTGATACAGACCATCAGCTACTGATACAAACCATCAGCTACTGATACAGATCATCAGCTACTGATACAGACCATCAGCTACTGATACAGACCATCAGCTACTGATACAGATCATCGGCTACTGATACAGACCATCGGCTACTGATACAGACCATCGGCTACTGATACAGACCATCAGCTACTGGTACAAATTTAGAGTAGCCTAACAGTAGTTATACGATTCTGTTGAATATGTGTTTATACCATTGTTCATTTAGAGAAGCCTAACAGTAGTTATACGATTCTGCTGAATATGTGTTTATACCATTGTTCATTTAGAGAAGCCTAACAGTAGTTATACGATTCTGTTGGATATGTGTTTATACCATTGTTCATTTAGAGTAGCCTAACAGTAGTTATACGATTCTGTTGGATATGTGTTTATACCATTGTTCATTTAGAGTAGCCTAACAGTAGTTATACGATTCTGTTGGATATGTGTTTATACCATTGTTCATTTAGAGAAGCCTAACAGTAGTTATACGATTCTGTTGAATATGTGTTTATACCATTGTTCATTTAGAGAAGCCTAACAGTAGTTATACGATTCTGTTGAATATGTGTTTATACCATTGTTCATTTAGAGAAGCCTAACAGTAGTTATACGATTCTGTTGAATATGTGTTTATACCATTGTTCATTTAGAGAAGCCTAACAGTAGTTATACGATTCTGTTGAATATGTGTTTATACCATTGTTCATTTAGAGAAGCCTAACAGTAGTTATACGATTCTGTTGAATATGTGTTTATACCATTGTTCATTTAGAGAAGCCTAACAGTAGTTATACGATTCTGTTGAATATGTGTTTATACCATTGTTCATTTAGAGAAGCCTAACAGTAGTTATACGATTCTGTTGGATATGTGTTTATACCATTGTTCATTTAGAGTAGCCTAACAGTAGTTATACGATTCTGTTGAATATGTGTTTATACCATTGTTCATTTAGAGAAGCCTAACAGTAGTTATACGATTCTGTTGGATATGTGTTTATACCATTGTTCATTTAGAGAAGCCTAACAGTAGTTATACGATTCTGTTGAATATGTGTTTATACCATTGTTCATTTAGAGAAGCCTAACAGTAGTTATACGATTCTGTTGAATATGTGTTTATACCATTGTTCATTTAGAGAAGCCTAACAGTAGTTATACGATTCTGTTGAATATGTGTTTATACCATTGTTCATTTAGAGAAGCCTAACAGTAGTTATACGATTCTGTTGTATGTATGTTTGATGCTTTAAATATGACTAAATATTAAGTCTGTAGTAATGATGTAAGGTGAAGGGCTGAATTGGTGTTTAGAAATTAAATCATTGTTTCATGGACATTCTAATTTGAAGTATGCTATACTTTCATTCAAACGTATTGCTTGGCAAAATATCAAATTGAAAGTTTACAGCCTGGTCTCCCAATAATACCATAGTCAAACCATGCCAACTGAATGGCAACACTGGACATTCCTAACCCAGCTGTTTCTACAGTGAAGCAGGAAGCAGAATGCTACATGCATTCTCCATAGAGTTCGTCTCTAGTGCTGTAGCATGTGATTAAAGTTGCCAATTTATCAATGTGAAGATGAGAACTTGCATGATTCCTGACCTTAGTGCTTAGACCAAGTCATTACATTGGTACTTTTGCCTAAAAAAAAACACACTGGTTCGTTTGTAAAAAAAATATAAACGAATTGTTCTTGTCAACGGCTTGAGTCTTGTGATGTTGGGTGATATTTGGGATAATCCATTTTGAAATGTCAATAACATAATTTTATATTTTGTAATAATTGAAATGCATTATACTATTTCCAATTTCCATTGTATTTGTTGATGGAAAATAAATGTTTATTGCATATTGTTTCATTTGTTTGTTTCATGTGTGGATCAACCTGTCGTTGGTGTGTCCTACGGCAGGGCTTCTCAAGCTTTTCAGGGCCGGGGACCCCTGTTGTGATAGCAAATTCACCAGGGACCCCATCATAGTCTCTCGAGTGAGATAAAAAAAAAATAGCATACCACTATGGCTTCGGCAGTGCATGGCCGAACAAACCACAGCTCGGGCCCTGCGAAGGAACATTTTAAAGGCTCATCTCTTGGCACCGGAGATACATTTTTTACAGTTTTCAAGCTCATTTCCTGCAGTTCTACACTTTTTGTCAGCAGAGATGTTTTGTTGTTGCAGCTTTAAAGTTAATATCCTGTAATTCTACACATTTTTCCACGAGGCCGAGAGAAAACATTTAAGTTTTAAAGATTCAATTACAGTGCATTTATGTTAAAAAAAAATAACATAAAAAAGAAACATTGTATTGTGTTGTATTGTATTGTATTGTATTGTATTGTATTGTATTGTGTTGTGTTGTGTTGTGTTGTATTGTATTGTGTTGTGTTGTGTTGTGTTGTGTTGTGTTGTGTTGTGTTGTGTTGTGTTGTGTTGTATTGTAATGTGTTGTGTTGTGTTGTGTTGTGTTGTATTGTATTGTATTGTATTGTATTGTATTGTATTGTATTGTATTGTGTTGTGTTGTGTTGTGTTGTGTTGTATTGTATTGTATTGTATTGTGTTGTGTTGTGTTGTGTTGTATTGTGTTGTATTGTATTGTATTGTATTGTATTGTATTGTGTTGTATTGTATTGTATTGTATTGTGTTGTATTGTATTGTATTGTATTGTATTACACACTTTAAACTTATTCCACAGATCCCTTGGCCAAAAGTCGTTTAATCTTATTAGTAACATTCATTTTAAAAAATGAAGTAATTTAGTTTTAGTTTTGGGGGGGGATCTGTCAACTGACCCCCTGCAGTACCTCGAACTCTACTTTGAGAACTTCCTGTCCTATGGGACCATTTCCTGTTTCAGGTTATTTAAACCATTTTAAACATAAATTGTATTTAATCTTGGGATGATACTATTATGTATGTAACTACCCTGACTGCTGACCTGGTTGAGACAAGGCTACAGTCCCATTTTGAAGTTTTTACAAAACTCCTACTTAATACAGTCAAAACTAAATATAATGTTGTTTTCAAGTTTTTCCTAAGATTGTCTCAGATGGATTACTTCTTTACTCATCGGATGGTTCTATAATCGAACGAGTCCCTGCATACAAAAAACCTTGGTATTTGGATTGACAAGGATTTATCATTTAAAAAAATATACAACTGAGATTGTTAAGAAACTAAGATTTAAACTGGGCTCTTTTTTTTTGAGAAACAGATCTTGTCTCTCTAGTCAACAGGAAGTAGATTGTCCAGTCAATCTTTATACCTGTTATTGATTATGGTGATTCTATTTATCAATCTTTATACCTGTTATTGATTATGGTGATTATATTTATCAATCTTTATACCTGTTATTGATTATGGTGATTATATTTATCAATCTTTATACCTGTTATTGATTATGGTGATTATATTTATCAATCTTTATACCTGTTATTGATTATGGTGATTATATTTATCAATCTTTATACCTGTTATTGATTATGGTGATTCTATTTATCAATCTTTATACCTGTTATTGATTATGGTGATTATATTTATCAATCTTTATACCTGTTATTGATTATGGTGATTATATTTATCAATCTTTATACCTGTTATTGATTATGGTGATTATATTTATCAATCTTTATACCTGTTATTGATTATGGTGATTCTATTTATCAATCTTTATACCTGTTATTGATTATGGTGATTATATTTATCAATCTTTATACCTGTTATTGATTATGGTGATTATATTTATCAATCTTTATACCTGTTATTGATTATGGTGATTCTATTTATCAATCTTTATACCTGTTATTGATTATGGTGATTATATTTATCAATCTTTATACCTGTTATTGATTATGATAATTCTATTCATCAAAGTGTAGCTGCCTCTATTCTGATTCCGTTCGATGCCATTCTTCATAGCACCTTACGGTTTACCACAGGACAGTTTAATTACTCATCACTGTATTCTTTACCAAAAGGTTGGCTGGACCTCTTTGAAGTCACGTAGATCACATCCCTGCTTTTCCTGTATTGTTGTGTATAATAACATGTATTGTATTGTGGATATGAATGTGTAGTTTAATGTGTTTTTTCTATGTGTCTTGTGGTGCTTTACAGGGTCCCTCTGGAAAAGAGACCTTGGTCTCAGCATTGACTCCCTGTCTAAATAAAGAGACCTTGGTCTCAGCATTGACTCCCTGTCTAAATAAAGAGACCTTGGTCTCAGCATTGACTCCCTGTCTAAATAAAGAGACCTTGGTCTCAGCATTGACTCCCTGTCTAAATAAAGAGACCTTGGTCTCAGCATTGACTCCCTGTCTAAATAAAGAGACCTTGGTCTCAGCATTGACTCCCTGTCTAAATAAAGAGACCTTGGTCTCAGCATTGACTCCCTGTCTAAATAAAGAGACCTTGGTCTCAGCATTGACTCCCTGTCTAAATAAAGACACCTTGGTCTCAGCATTGACTCCCTGTCTAAATAAAGACACCTTGGTCTCAGCATTGACTCCCTGTCTAAATAAAGAGACCTTGGTCTCAGCATTGACTCCCTGTCTAAATAAAGAGACCTTGGTCTCAGCATTGACTCCCTGTCTAAATAAAGAGACCTTGGTCTCAGCATTGACTCCCTGTCTAAATAAAGAGACCTTGGTCTCAGCATTGACTCCCTGTCTAAATAAAGAGACCTTGGTCTCAGCATTGACTCCCTGTCTAAATAAAGAGACCTTGGTCTCAGCATTGACTCCCTGTCTAAATAAAGACACCTTGGTCTCAGCATTGACTCCCTGTCTAAATAAAGAGACCTTGGTCTCAGCATTGACTCCCTGTCTAAATAAAGACACCTTGGTCTCAGCATTGACTCCCTGTCTAAATAAAGAGACCTTGGTTAAATGGTTAAATAAAATAAAATAAAATATAACAAATAATGGGGTTGCCAGGTTGCTACAGTCTCTCTGCAGCTTGGCAGTGTTGGGCCGTTCTGCCCTTGTATCCCAGGTCGCTACAGTCTCTCTGCAGCTTGGCAGTGTTGGGCCGTTCTGCCCTTGTATCCCAGGTCGCTACAGTCTCTCTGCAGCTTGGCAGTGTTGGGCCGTTCTGCCCTTGTATCCCAGGTCGCTACAGTCTCTCTGCAGCTTGGCAGTGTTGGGCCGTTCTGCCCTTGTATCCCAGGTCGCTACAGTCTCTCTGCAGCTTGGCAGTGTTGGGCCGTTCTGCCCTTGTATCCCAGGTCGCTACAGTCTCTCTGCAGCTTGGCAGTGTTGGGCCGTTCTGCCCTTGTATCCCAGGTCGCTACAGTCTCTCTGCAGCTTGGCAGTGTTGGGCCGTTCTGCCCTTGTATCCCAGGTCGCTACAGTCTCTCTGCAGCTTGGCAGTGTTGGGCCGTTCTGCCCTTGTATCCCAGGTCGCTACAGTCTCTCTGCAGCTTGGCAGTGTTGGGCCGTTCTGCCCTTGTATCCCAGGTATTACAGTCTCTCTGCAGCTTGGCAGTGTTGGGCCGTTCTTTCCTTGTATCCCAGGTCGCTACAGTCTCTCTGCAGCTTGGCAGTGTTGGGCCGTTCTGCCCTTGTATCCCAGGTCGCTACAGTCTCTCTGCAGCTTGGCAGTGTTGGGCCGTTCTGCCCTTGTATCCCAGGTCGCTACAGTCTCTCTGCAGCTTGGCAGTGTTGGGCCGTTCTGCCCTTGTATCCCAGGTCGCTACAGTCTCTCTGCAGCTTGGCAGTGTTGGGCCGTTCTGCCCTTGTATCCCAGGTCGCTACAGTCTCTCTGCAGCTTGGCAGTGTTGGGCCGTTCTGCCCTTGTATCCCAGGTCGCTACAGTCTCTCTGCAGCTTGGCAGTGTTGGGCCGTTCTGCCCTTGTATCCCAGGTCGCTACAGTCTCTCTGCAGCTTGGCAGTGTTGGGCCGTTCTGCCCTTGTATCCCAGGTCGCTACAGTCTCTCTGCAGCTTGGCAGTGTTGGGCCGTTCTGCCCTTGTATCCCAGGTCGCTACAGTCTCTCTGCAGCTTGGCAGTGTTGGGCCGTTCTGCCCTTGTATCCCAGGTCGCTACAGTCTCTCTGCAGCTTGGCAGTGTTGGGCCGTTCTGCCCTTGTATCCCAGGTCGCTACAGTCTCTCTGCAGCTTGGCAGTGTTGGGCCGTTCTGCCCTTGTATCCCAGGTCGCTACAGTCTCTCTGCAGCTTGGCAGTGTTGGGCCGTTCTGCCCTTGTATCCCAGGTATTACAGTCTCTCTGCAGCTTGGCAGTGTTGGGCCGTTCTTTCCTTGTATCCCAGGTCGCTACAGTCTCTCTGCAGCTTGGCAGTGTTGGGCCGTTCTGCCCTTGTATCCCAGGTCGCTACAGTCTCTCTGCAGCTTGGCAGTGTTGGGCCGTTCTGCCCTTGTATCCCAGGTCGCTACAGTCTCTCTGCAGCTTGGCAGTGTTGGGCCGTTCTGCCCTTGTATCCCAGGTCGCTACAGTCTCTCTGCAGCTTGGCAGTGTTGGGCCGTTCTGCCCTTGTATCCCAGGTCGCTACAGTCTCTCTGCAGCTTGGCAGTGTTGGGCCGTTCTGCCCTTGTATCCCAGGTCGCTACAGTCTCTCTGCAGCTTGGCAGTGTTGGGCCGTTCTGCCCTTGTATCCCAGGTTGCTACAGTCTCTCTGCAGCTTGGCAGTGTTGGGCCGTTCTGCCCTTGTATCCCAGGTCGCTACAGTCTCTCTGCAGCTTGGCAGTGTTGGGCCGTTCTGCCCTTGTATCCCAGGTCGCTACAGTCTCTCTGCAGCTTGGCAGTGTTGGGCCGTTCTGCCCTTGTATCCCAGGTCGCTACAGTCTCTCTGCAGCTTGGCAGTGTTGGGCCGTTCTGCCCTTGTATCCCAGGTCGCTACAGTCTCTCTGCAGCTTGGCAGTGTTGGGCCGTTCTGCCCTTGTATCCCAGGTCGCTACAGTCTCTCTGTAGCTTGGCAGTGTTGGGCCGTTCTGCCCTTGTATCCCAGGTCGCTAGTCTCTCTGCAGCTTGGCAGTGTTGGGCCGTTCTGCCCTTGTATCCCAGGTCGCTACAGTCTCTCTGTAGCTTGGCAGTGTTGGGCCGTTCTGCCCTTGTATCCCAGGTCGCTACAGTCTCTCTGCAGCTTGGCAGTGTTGGGCCGTTCTGCCCTTGTATCCCAGGTCGCTACAGTCTCTCTGCAGCTTGGCAGTGTTGGGCCGTTCTGCCCTTGTATCCCAGGTCGCTACAGTCTCTCTGCAGCTTGGCAGTGTTGGGCCGTTCTGCCCTTGTATCCCAGGTATTACAGTCTCTCTGCAGCTTGGCAGTGTTGGGCCGTTCTTTCCTTGTATCCCAGGTCGCTACAGTCTCTCTGCAGCTTGGCAGTGTTGGGCCGTTCTGCCCTTGTATCCCAGGTCGCTACAGTCTCTCTGCAGCTTGGCAGTGTTGGGCCGTTCTGCCCTTGTATCCCAGGTCGCTACAGTCTCTCTGCAGCTTGGCAGTGTTGGGCCGTTCTGCCCTTGTATCCCAGGTCGCTACAGTCTCTCTGCAGCTTGGCAGTGTTGGGCCGTTCTGCCCTTGTATCCCAGGTCGCTACAGTCTCTCTGCAGCTTGGCAGTGTTGGGCCGTTCTGCCCTTGTATCCCAGGTCGCTACAGTCTCTCTGCAGCTTGGCAGTGTTGGGCCGTTCTGCCCTTGTATCCCAGGTTGCTACAGTCTCTCTGCAGCTTGGCAGTGTTGGGCCGTTCTGCCCTTGTATCCCAGGTCGCTACAGTCTCTCTGCAGCTTGGCAGTGTTGGGCCGTTCTGCCCTTGTATCCCAGGTCGCTACAGTCTCTCTGCAGCTTGGCAGTGTTGGGCCGTTCTGCCCTTGTATCCCAGGTCGCTACAGTCTCTCTGCAGCTTGGCAGTGTTGGGCCGTTCTGCCCTTGTATCCCAGGTCGCTACAGTCTCTCTGCAGCTTGGCAGTGTTGGGCCGTTCTGCCCTTGTATCCCAGGTCGCTACAGTCTCTCTGTAGCTTGGCAGTGTTGGGCCGTTCTGCCCTTGTATCCCAGGTCGCTAGTCTCTCTGCAGCTTGGCAGTGTTGGGCCGTTCTGCCCTTGTATCCCAGGTCGCTACAGTCTCTCTGTAGCTTGGCAGTGTTGGGCCGTTCTGCCCTTGTATCCCAGGTCGCTACAGTCTCTCTGCAGCTTGGCAGTGTTGGGCCGTTCTGCCCTTGTATCCCAGGTCGCTACAGTCTCTCTGCAGCTTGGCAGTGTTGGGCCGTTCTGCCCTTGTATCCCAGGTCGCTACAGTCTCTCTGCAGCTTGGCAGTGTTGGGCCGTTCTGCCCTTGTATCCCAGGTTGCTACAGTAACTAGGGTGCTTTGGGTCATTTTTGTCCTGTCTTTTTTTGTCAACTTAAAATCTTTTGAACTATGGTCGACAATTGTTTTTGTCTTGAAATCCTGGAGTGAAAATGTGTAAATATCATCATCATCATTATCATTGTCCTCGTCGTCGTCACCGTGGGCCTACAACACTGTAAGTAAATATCACGCTAGTCCGTCTGCTGTCCAACTGTCCAAACAGACATGTTTAGCAATAAGGTCTGTTAGAGGGAACACAGGTGGACAGCAGCATTCCTTAATCCATTCATTTACTGCAGGGGGTTCAATCAGGCTCACACACATGGTTATGGGCTTAACAATAAGAAGACCCCTGTACCAATTCAGATATAGAGTTGAAATGTGTTACATTTAGAGTTTGCATCCCAATATTACACTTCATATACATCACAGAAGACTGAAATATAACAAAACTGTCTGACATACAAACACCGGATTTTAAAATAATGTTTATTAATTATGAAATGATGAGAAATATGAATAACATTCCACCATGAGGCTACTAGGTCATTTGACTGCAGAAAGGGCTACGAAGCATAGTCCTTAACAGTACTATTCCTCAATAAAATAAATAGATTTTTAAACTGTATCCTGGAGAATTTGGGATTTGATTACCTTTTACAGCAAAACATATATTTTCTTCCATTGAGATTATCAGGCGGGAAAAAACTAAACAAACTTGAAATAGATATGTGGATCAAATGAGAAACTCTCTACATCTAACAAGGAGTCAGACCCCTTATGAGTCTAACAAGGAGTCAGACCCCTTATAAGTCTAACAATGAGTCAGACCCCTTATGAGTCTAACAAGGAGTCAGACCCCTTATGAGTCTAACAATGAGTCAGACCCCTTATGAGTCTAACAAGGAGTCAGACCCCTTATGAGTCTAACAAGGAGTCAGACCCCTTATGAGTCTAACAAGGAGTCAGACCCCTTATGAGTCTAACAGTGAGTCAGACCCCTTATGAGTCTAACAATGAGTCAGACCCCTTATGAGTCTAACAAGGAGTCAGACCCCTTATGAGTCTAACAAGGAGTCAGACCCCTTATGAGTCTAACAAGGAGTCAGACCCCTTATGAGTCTAACAAGGAGTCAGACCCCTTATGAGTCTAACAATGAGTCAGACCCCTTATGAGTCTAACAAGGAGTCAGACCCCTTATGAGTCTAACAAGGAGTCAGACCCCTTATGAGTCTAACAAGGAGTCAGACCCCTTATGAGTCTAACAAGGAGTCAGACCCCTTATGAGTCTAACAGTGAGTCAGACCCCTTATGAGTCTAACAATGAGTCAGACCCCTTATGAGTCTAACAAGGAGTCAGACCCCTTATGAGTCTAACAAGGAGTCAGACCCCTTATGAGTCTAACAAGGAGTCAGACCCCTTATGAGTCTAACAAGGAGTCAGACCCCTTATGAGTCTAACAATGAGTCAGACCCCTTATGAGTCTAACAGTGAGTCAGACCCCTTATGAGTCTAACAAGGAGTCAGACCCCTTATGAGTCTAACAAGGAGTCAGACCCCTTATGAGTCTAACAATGAGTCAGACCCCTTATGAGTCTAACAGTGAGTCAGACCCCTTATGAGTCTAACAATGAGTCAGACCCCTTATGAGTCTAACAATGAGTCGGACCCCTTATGAATCTAACAATGAGCTCTTATGAATCTAACAATGACCCCTTATGAGTCTAACAGTGAGTCAGACCCCTTATGAGTCTAACAATGAGTCAGACCCCTTATGAGTCTAACAGTGAGTCAGACCCCTTATGAGTCTAACAATGAGTCAGACCCCTTATGAGTCTAACAGTGAGTCAGACCCCTTATGAGTCAAACAATGAGTCAGACCCCTTATAAGTCTAACAACAAGTCTGACCCCTTATGAATCTAACAATGAGCTCTTATGAATCTAACAATGACCCCTTATGAGTCTAACAGTGAGTCAGACCCCTTATGAGTCTAACAATGAGTCAGACCCCTTATGAGTCTAACAGTGAGTCAGACCCCTTATGAGTCTAACAATGAGTCAGACCCCTTATGAGTCTAACAGTGAGTTAGACCCCTTATGAGTCTAACAATGAGTCAGACCCCTTATGAGTCTAATAATGAGTCAGACCCCTTATGAGTCTAATAATGAGTCAGACCCCTTATGAGTCTAACAACGAGTCAGATCCCTTATGAGTCTAACAATGACCCCTTATGAGTCTAACAATGAGTCAGACCCCTTATGAGTCTAACAATGAGCCCTTATGAATCTAACAATGACCCCTTACGAGAATGAACTTGAAAATCGTCTGAA